>NC_056729.1:1656848668-1656871168 GCF_019279795.1 Protopterus annectens
GCATGCAAATGAGGATGATTAGATATCCAGGAAGCCCAGAACAGCCCGTGTAAGAGCCGTTTTAGCTGCAGAAATGTACTCAGTTGACAACTGAGTACGCTTTCTGCAAACTGCAATGGAGCCATGTCAGCTCCAAATAAAGGGTGCATATGTGTCAGGCAGCATGCCAATGGCCAAATATGTGGCCATTGGCAAGGTAACCTGATGCAAATATATTAAAAATATAATTTTTTTTTCGGCGATTGCCGATGTTTAAACCCAGCGCAGCCCCACGCAAACGGGCTGCGCTATATAAAACATAAAAACGAAGGTTTTAAACCTACAAATGTAGGTTTTATGCAATACATGGAATGTCAATGCAGGGACCAGCAGACCAAAACCAACATGGCCACCGTGTAGTGGTTGCTAAGGGGGGAAGCTGAGTCTAAGACATGTAACTAAGCATTAGTAGGCAATCTGATGCAAATGAGTGTAAGGATACTGAATTCCACTGTCACATAGCAAATGAGCACAGTCTGAGTAGTGTAAGAGTTACAGAAGGGGGAGGAACAGAGTAGGAGATAGGTGACATCACAGGGGGGAATGGTAGAAAGAAATGCAGTTCATTGGAGGTTAGAGTTACATGACAGATGTCAGACAGATATCATGGAAAGAGGTGTGCCACTAACTAAGCATGAGAAAGTCAAGAAATGGAAGGTGTACACTGTTGCCTACACCAAAGTTTCTTGCTGGATGTGTATGCGCACGTGTGCGCGAGTAAGGCAGTGTGCACGCGTGTAAGGCAGTGTGCGCATGTGTAAGGCAGACTGAGCATGTGGGAGCGTGTTGGGAGATGTTTAACTCCGTTTGTGCGGGCGTGCACGCGTTTTAATCCAAATAAGCAGATTCTGAACCGTGTAAGTATGTGTGTGCGCGTGTAAGCCACTGTGAGCGTATTTCTGCTGGTTTACACACAGCTCCACCCTTAGGAAACAGAAAGGAAAAAGGAAGCAACAGATTTAGTAGGAAGTTAGCAGGGAATACTGCTGGAGCTAGCAGGTGAAAACAATTAGATGCAGGCAATTACACAGGCAGAATAGTAGCCCAGCCCAGCACTTAAAACTCTGCAAACAGCAGTGCAGGATGTTTCTCTCAAGAGACACTGCAAGACAGGAGTTAAGTTATCAGAAGTGAAAACTGAAAAAGCTGAACTCAGAGCAGAAATGTTAGGGGCTGCCATAGCTGTCATAATGAGACATAGGTGACTTGCTGAGGGTGGTGACAATGCAGATGGTGCCAGACAACCCACAGTGAGGAGACGGAGAAGAGTGTACAGGCCCAGGGTCACCTACCACGGGTTACATGAGCTGGAGATAGTAGAGCGCTATAGAGTGGACAGAGACCTCCTGCAGCAAATAGTGGAGCTGTGCAGGCCACGCCTCACACACAGAACCAACAGAGGGGAACCCATCCCAGTGGAAACCAAGGTATGTGTTGGCCTAAGAATACTAGCAACAGGTACCTTCCAGAGACCAACTGGTGATATGATGGGGATATCACAGGCATCAGCCTCCAGGGTACTGCACCAGTTCCTGGATGCCATGTCAGCACATGTCGGTGATCATGTATATTTCCCCAATGCCCGTGAGGTATTGGCCAGCAATATGCGTCTCTTCCAGCAAATAGCGGAATACCCTGAGGTAGTGGGTGCAATAGACTGCACGCACATACGCATCAAAGCACCAGCCGGTGAGCGGGGTAGGGCATACATCAACCGCAAGGGCTTCCCCTCCATCAACTGCTAGTTCATGTGTGATGCCCAGGGCATAATAATGAATGTGTGTGCTGGCTGTCCTGGGAGCTACCATGATTCCCACATCTGGCATTTGACGCAGCTGTACCAGACATTTACCAATGGGGACATCCCACACGGACACCTAGTGGGGGATGCAGGTTATGCACTGGAGCCGTGGCTGATGACACCCATCAGAAACGCACACACACCTGAACAGGAACGCCATAATGAGGCACACGCACAAACACGTAATGTAATAGAGCGTGTGTTTGGGCTGCTCAAGTCATGGTTCCGGTGTCTGGACACATCTGGTGGAGCCTTGCAGTACACACCAACTACATGTACCCAAATTGTCATGGTATGTGCTATGCTACATAATATGATCTTGTGAAAACAGCTGCAGCAGGACCAGCATAGGGCCGGGCCAAACAGCCCCCCACCATTGCCAAGGCCATCACAGGCAGAGCATGACTCGGAGGAGGAACAACCTGAGCCTGCCCCAGTAGGCAGAAGGAGGCGTGCCCAGTATGCCCTGGCCTTGGCAAAGAGGCAACGCATAGCACATACACTGGCTCAGTAGGAACCCTGGGAATGATACCCTCTCTGACTCACTCATATAGTAACAGGGATGCCTAACATGACACAACCTGCTCTCAAACATGTACAGGGAAGTGTAATATGCGCATCCGACAGAGGCAGCCCTGCAGCACCACCTGAGGCATGAATGCTATGTGTTAAGTAATGTAACACCATGTACTATATGCACACCTGAGGACCCTGACTAACATCCTACCCTCACCAAGCATCATGCCACAACATGACAATGAGATGATCAAGTGCAATAATTGACTGAAGTATCGCAGTTAGTCAAAGGGGATCCAATGTGTGCCAGTCTGGGATGACATGCTGAGCATGACATGATGCACCACCTGCTAGGACTGGCATGCACCTATCAGTGCAGGCCGTATGGATACTGGCAAAGGCTGTTGTCACCCACAGTGTGCCCTGAATAGGTAAGGCTCAAAACACAAACCTATCTCCATAGGTATCAGAAGGGATAAGAATAAGATAAGGGATAAGTCGAAACAGCAAGATGCATGCAGTCTAAACTCACCCAGTATGGAGAATGTTGATATCTGCGCTGTAACAGAAAACTGAGCCAAGGCTCACAACAGCACCCTAACACTACCAGGTTACACCTCATACTGTGCTGTACAGCCTCAAAACTTGGAACAAGCTACAAAAGGAGGGTGACTAGCAAGAATTGTCAAGGATAACCACACCCCATGTTGGTACCACAACAAAAGCAGCATGGACTAGCCATGGTCAAGTAACAGTGGCTAAAACTGCCCCCAGTTTATAGCCTGCTACAGACTACTGTCCCAACACCAGGAACTGCACCTGGCCTATGCTGGAATACATGAATATATCAAGTCCTCCAAACCACATTATATTGGGTGACTGAAAATACCCAGACATAGACTGGGAGCATTATACTAGCTCCAACAGTGTAGGACAAAAGTTCATAGAATCCATAAACCAAAAGGCCCAGGAACAATGTACCACTCCCACAAGAGGGGTAAGCATACTGGATGTGATAATCAGCAACATGGGTACTGGATGGCAAGATGAGAAGTGTATTGCTCACTGGTAAAACCAGACCATAGAGTAATCACACTGGATATACAAATCCTGACCACAGTCCCTGGCCAGAAAACCACAGTGGAAAACATGTGTTAAGCAATATTTGCACTCCTCCAAACTGATGTGGAATCCATTAAAGGTCCTGTGCAGGTGCAAAATATGGGCCACACCTCAGAACCTGTAATACAGCCATTCCATGAACACTGCCAGGAATGCTTGGATTATGCAATCCTAAATTAAAACAAGACACAATGCCATACACGCAGGAATCTGGCATGGTGGACACCAGCCATAACCAAACCATGCAAGAGAATGAGGAAGCTACTACATGATAGAGCAAACATAAACAATGAAGTAATCACTGATCAGTAGTATGGCAATAAAATCTGTCCACACATACAATCCACTAAGGCCAGCCACAACAAGTTGAATCTGTGAATCCTGAGGCAATGTTACACCTGCCCCAAGTACACAGACAACCCCCAACTCCACCCAAGAAATACAAATATATGTGAGAGATGCAACCATCTATCCAAACTGGAGGCTGAGCTCCCTCAACTCAGTACTCCCAAAACTAGTCAGGAGGAGAAGGTAACCACACACACCACAAACACAGTCCCACATAGACCTATCACAACTGCAAACCAAACACATAAACACAGAAAAACATTCCCGGAGGCACAAATTACAAACACAGCACACCAACAGAGGCCTCTAAAGCAGACACCCAATCAAACAACCTCCAAACATAGCACATGCAACACATAGTACACAAAGCTGGTGTGCCAAACAGTCACAGGCCAGAAGGAGAAACAACATGCCTGATACAGTTGTAATAGGTGACTCCATAGTCAGACACACTGCTGTCCCACACACCAGACTGAACAAGGGAAAGGGTACAGTAAGCTGCCTGTAGGCTGCCACAATATGCCACATAACAGAAGTATGCAGGTCACTCCAAAGCAAGTAGAAATATGATGCAGTCATAGTCCATGCTGGTGTGAATGACCTGAGATGTACCTCCCTAGACTACATGAAAAGAGACATAGATGAGCTCTCTGATTATGTAGTCCAGGCCGGTATGACACTCACCGTTTGCAGCATCCTACCCTTACCAAGAATAATGCCACAGTACAAACATGGAATGATCAGTCATAGCAAGTGGCACACTTACTGGTGTCATTCCAAGGGGATCCAATGTCTGTCTGCTTGGGATGTCATGCTTGACAAGCCACGCAGCTGTTCTTGGGATGGCCTGCACCTGTTACCCCTGGGCGTCTGAATATTGGATAAGGCCTTTGCCACCTCCATAGAGCCTTTTGTAGGCAAGGCTGAAAAGACTGACCCACCACCCTAGAAAACATAAGTGGGAAGAAACATAAGGGAAATGCTGACCAATGCCAGATGTGTAAACCCCAATATGCATGCTCCCAAGGCCATCCCCAGTATGGAGAACATCGATGTCTGTGCAGTGACAGAAACCTGCTGCAAGCCTCCTGACAGCACACCAGCACTACCAGGTTATACCACGTATCATGTGTCATGGCCCCAAAACCTGGAACAAAACATAAAAGGAGGGTGAGTATCCATAGTCAGCACAGACACCCATACGTCCAGGTAACTGACAATGCACAAGGCATTGGAGTCCACCCATGTGCAACTAACTGTAGGCAAGACTGCTGTACAGTCTGTAGCATGCTACAGACCACACTCTCACACACAGGAACCCCACCCAGCCGTCCTGAAGACACTGGACAGTATGAATGTCCCACCAAATACCAAACAAGGTACCACAAATTACCACATAGGTGGTAAACCATTATGTATGGAAGGAGTAACCAGGGACCTAGGGACACAAGTGGACAGTAACCTGTTATGTGACACCCACATTGCCAATGTGGCTAGGAAGACTGTCTACATTTGACACCGTATCAGGAAAGGATTCACATCTACATCAACAGAGGTCATTGTGCCCCTATACTGTTCTCTAATCACACCCATAATCTAGTACAATGCCTCATATGGGATGTACCTTACCTGACACCTGCAGCAGTTAGAAAGACCTCAAAGGTACCTCACCAAGAGGATAAAGGGTCTCAAATATATGTCATATGCTGCCTGGCTGTAGACACCCCAGCTGAATGCAGTCACATACTGCCTACACAGAGGCATTGCATGCCTGTTGTAGAAGGCCATGCCCAACACAGGAGTAATGGACATGCTCCACCCCAGAAAACTCAAATCCATCGGAGCTGTGAGAGTGAGAGATGTCAACCTCAACAAATAATGAAATAGGATGTGCTGGTGGGACAGATACATAATCCAGAGGCTCCCCACACCCTGGACCAGAATCCCACTCCATGTTAGGCAGAGCCCCTCACTGACACTCTTCAACAGGAATCTTGCCAAGTGGATGGATGATTGTAGAGTTACACTGGGGGTCTTCACTGTGTCATGTCCAGACAGAGGCACAGCAAAGCAAATCATAAATGGCCATAATATTCACATAGCAAGGGGTGGCAAAGCCACACACACTCTGGCTAGGCTAACAAATGCCCTAGGGTGGATAGCCTAGTATGAACCTATGAACCTATGAAGATACAAATTGTACAGGACACTAAGGATAATCCCAAGGCTTTCACAACTGATGGTAGGAACCATGTTGGGAATTCACAGATATGCCCTGAATCACACAAATATCACAAACACACACACATATTGCCAACATACATCCTGACAGGTGCAGTGCTAACCCCCGAATGCAGAATATCTATCCCAGCAGACTGCTGGCCCCTGACATTGCAGATGCTGAGGTAACAGCCAACATCTACAAAGCAAAACACACAGCAGCAATGGTATGAGATGGTGTCCTGGGCTTAGTGCAACATGGACTCCAAGATGAATGGAATGCCAAACCACACTACTGCTCAATGTCAGCCTTACCACAGAATATGTACCCAAAGAGCAGTGTACAACAACAGTGGTCCTTCTCAACAAAGGTGTTGCCTGAATGGATACTGAAAACTACTACCCCAGAATCCTGAGAAGCTCGGTCTGCACAGCTATGGAAAGGATCAGCATGTACCACAGACATAAAGATATTGGGGACCTACTGACACCGGACCCTACCCAGTGTGGCTTTCTCAAGTGCAGATCCTGCCCCTAAACATGTTTGACTCAATTGAAACAGTCATTAAGGTCATTGATGAGGGCAATGTGGTCCACACAGCGTAGCTGGACCTTGCAAAGGCTTCTATACAATACCCTACGTGTTCATTATAGATAAGCTCACCAGCTTAAATATAAACCCACATGTCAGTAGAGGGGTTGCAAACCAGACCAAGGACAGAACAGACATGGTCAGACATGCTGCAGCCATGTCAGACTACAAACCAGATATAACTGGCATCCCACAAGGCTTTGTCCTGGGATCTCCCTCGTCTGGTATATATGTCCCATAGGTACAGGCAAACATGGAAGGACTGTTCGAACATGTTTGCAGAGGACTACAAACTGCTCACCACATATGATCCACCAGCTGACACAAGCATCCCACAAAAGGGCCACATAGAAACAGACAACTGGTGCCATAGCCATGTCAGCAAGCTAATTGCAGAAACGTGTATAGTCAACCCCGTGGATATACAGTAAGTGCCCACCAATTACCACATAGGTGTTAACCCATTATGTAGTTAACATTTAATGAGAGACCTGGGGACACAAGGTGATAGATATCCTGCATTGGACAAACATGTGCTGTAGTGTTTACAGAAACATACCATATACCCACCTAATCATGAAGGTTGTCAGATCTAGATAAGGGAGGTCATTGTGGCTCTGCAGTCATCCTTCATCAGCGGTACAATTGACTACAATAGCCCCTGTGGGATGTACCTCAGCAGACACCTCCATCAACCATAAAGTCCCCAACAGTACCTCACCAGGAGTATCAAAGAGCTTGCACAGATGCCATGTGTTGCCTGTGTTGCTGGTATCAATAAACATGCTGCACCTTGTACAATCTGAATGGCAGTGAGCTATGCACATGAGAGACCTGAACCCCAGCACTGACTTACATAGGACAAGCTGTACTGCGTGATCCATAACACAGACGCCACCCCAACCCATGAGTGAACCCCCAATACAGGCTACCCATAGAGTCACTTATCAATCTTCCTCAATAGGAATCTTGATGAGTGGATGGGAGATGGTAGCTTTATCCTGGGTATCACTGTCATGTCACAGGTAGACAGAGGCACAGTATACTAACCATGACATATGTCATGGCAAACTCCACTTACAATGTGTGTTGAAGGACAAACACACTCTCCAACTAGCATTAGACATGGACTAGGGCACATCGCTAGTGTTTGCAAATGTACACCTATGTTGTGGAATACACTACCAATGTTGGACAAGCCTGGTTTAAGTAGTTCATATCTGAACAGAATGCAACATGGTCAGATGTACACAACTGGCCCCTAACCAGGCTGTTGTGCCCACTATCGAAATGTAAAGCAGTGATAGCACTAAAGCCCAGGATACTGTCCACCACAGTCAAAGTACTACCAGTACACTATACAGTACTACAGTGTTAGGTCAGTGTGAAAGGATGTTGACAACTGTATGCAAAGTATCCCATGCAAACACTGCAGGCACAGTATAATCCTGTTGTGTTCACACACAAAGCAGTTGTACAGTAACTACACAACATGACACACAACACACAACCATAAACGGGTGATATTTGTTGAAGTTCACACTCATCCACAAATGTGGTGGGCTGCAGAGTCCAACATATGGAATGCTCACACTGGGCATGCTCACACACTTTGATAAATGAGACATATGTCAGACAACATGCCATGGGAAGGCTGAACTGGGCATGCTCACACACTTAGGCCAAATCTCAGTTTAGCAGTTGGACACACATATCTGGTATTTTTATGTGTTATTCCAGGAACCAACCACATTACAGCAGTCTGCCCAGTGCACACAGTTAAATGACTACAGAGACATATGTGATATAGTGGATCCCTCCCATATGCAAACATCTTCCACAGATGCACAAGTTGTTCATACAAACAGGGAATGCTATGGCAATAAAGATGTGCAAACAGTCTATCAGCAACAAATAATGTGCATTTGACAATTAAACATATGGGTGTAGAGGTCAACACTAGGCTGTTTGCCCTAGGGAATGACAGCTTAGCCAGAGTGTGCTTGGTGTCTGCCTCCCCACAGGATGCACATTCCTCTTTCTAAACACCGATGATGTCAGCACCCTATAAGTACAGCAGGAGAAAAAAAGCTTCCCAGTAATGCGAATAGCGTGCTCTGCTAATGTATCAGTCTCAAATGTCATAACATAGTTAGGTAGGGGTTTGAATCCTGCAAATGCTCAGTGTGTGAGTGGGGTTGGTGTGTGTGCAAGTCTGTGGGAGAGAAATGTCCCTTTTGGCAACTAGGAAAACACACTACAGGATGCACATTCCCTTTCTAAACACCGATGATGTCAGCACCCTATAAGTACAGCAGGAGAAAAGAAACTTCCCAGTAATGCGAATAGCGCACTCTGCTAATGCGTCCGTCTCAAGTGTCATAACATAGTTAGGTAGGGGTTTGAATCCTACAAATGGCAAGTGTGTGTGTTTGTCTGAGGGGGTTAGTGTGTGTGAGGGAAATGTCCCTTTTGGCAACTAGGAGAACAGACTACAGGATGCACATTCCCCTTTCTAAACACTGATGATGTCAGCACTCTATAAGTATAGCAGGAGAAGGGAAACCTCCCAGTAATGCGAATAGCATGCTCTGCTAATGTGTCCATCTCAAGTGTCATAACATAATTAGGTAGGGGTTTGAATCCTGCGAATGGCAAGTGTGTGTGTTTGTCTGAGGGGGGTTAGTGTGTGTGAGGGAGATGTCCCTTTTGGCAACTAGGAGAACAGACTACAGGATGCACATTCCCCTTTCTAAACACTGATGATGTCAGCACTCTATAAGTATAGCAAGAGAAGGGAAACCTCCCAGTAATGCAAATAGCACACTCTGCTAATGTGTCTGTCTCGAGTGTCATAACATAGTCAGATAGGGGTTTGAATCCTGCACTTGGCAAGTGTGTGTCCTGGCTGAGGGGGGTTAGTGTGTGTGAGGACAATGTCCCTTTTGGCAACTAGGTGAACAGACTACAGGATGCACATTCCCCTTTTTAAATACTGATGATGTCAGCACTCTATAAGTATAGCAGGAGAAGGGAAACCTCCTAGTAATGCAAATAGCGCGCTCAGCTAATGCGTCCTTCTCAAGTCTCATAACATAGTTAGGTAGGGGTTTGAATCCAGTGAATGGCAACTGTGTGTGTTTGTCTGAGGGGGGGTTAGTGTGTGTGAGGAAAATGTCCCTTTTGGCAACTAGGAGAACAGACTACAGGATGCACATTCCCCTTTCTAAACACTGATGATGTCAGCACTCTATAAGTATAGCAGGAGAAGAAAAACCTCCCAATAATGCAAATAGCACGCTCTGCTAATGCGTCCGTCTCAAGTGTCATAACATCATTAAATAGGGGTTTGAATCTTGCAAATGGCAAGTGTGTTTGTTTGTCTGAGGGGGGGTAGTGTGTGTGAGGGAGGTGTCCCTTTTGGCAACTAGGAGAACAGACAACAGGATGCACATTCCCCTTTCTAAACACTGATGATGTCAGCACTCTATAAGTATAGCAGGAGAAGGGAAACCGCCCAGTTATGTGAAGAGCGCGCTCTGCTAATGCGTCCATCTCATGTGTCATAACATAATTAGGTAGGGGTTTGAATCCTGCGAATGGCAAGTGTGTGTGTTTGTCTGAGGGGGGTTAGTGTGTGTGAGGAAGATGTCCCTTTTGGCAACTAGGAGAACAGACTACAGGATGCACATTCCCCTTTCTAAACACTGATGATGTCAGCACCCTATAAGTACAGCAAGAGAAGAGAAACCTCCCAGTAATGCGAATAGCACACTCTGCTAATGTGTCCGTCTCGAGTGTCATAACATAGTCAGATAGGGGTTTGAATCCTGCAATTGGCAAGTGTGTGTTTTTGGCTGAGGGGGGTTAGTGTGTGTGAGGACAATGTCCCTTTTGGCAACTAGGTGAACAGACTACAGGATGCACATTCCCCTTTCTAAACACTGTTCAGCTGAAGGCCATGGCTCTGGCACAAGTTGTCTGTTTCTATGATGCCCCTTTGGAAGATGCTTGTGTCGGCTGGAGAGTCGATTATGGTGGCCAGTTTGCAGTCATCTGCATATTTGGTCAGCCACAGTCCGTCCGTGTTGGCCTGTACCTCCAATAAATATATACCAAACAAGAGAGGTCCCAGGACTGAGCCTTGTGGGACACAACTCGTAACTGGTTTGGAGTCTGGCATGGCTCCAGCAATGCTAACCATGTGGGTTCTGTCCTTGAGCCACTGTGCAATCCATCTAGTGACATAGGGGCTTATATTTAAGCTGGTGAGCTTCTCTAGAATGCCCAAGTGGGGTATTGTTGTGAAGGCTTTTGCAAGGTCCAGGTAGGCTGTGTGAACCACCTTCCCTCATCAATGGCCTTGGTGACTGTTTCAAAGAAATCAACCGGGTTAAACCTGGTAGTGCTGGTGTGCTCTCAGTAGCCCTGAACCAGGCATCTGTTACTGCACAGATATCGATGTTCTCCATGCCAAGGAGTGTTTTGGGTGCATGCATCTGGAGGTTTAGACTTCTGGCGTTGGGTAGCATTGCTCTTAGTTTCTTATCCCTTGTGATACCTATGAAGGTGGGTTTGTCATTTGAGCCCTGCCTAACATAGGCACTAATGGGGTAGCAAGAGCCTTTGCCAATATCTGAAAGCCCAGGGGTGACAGGTGCAGGCCATCCCTAGCAAAGCAGGTAGTTCAACAGAAGATGAATATGTGAAGGTGTAGTGCCTGTGATTAGTTAGCAGTAGCATATATGACTGCTCACGTGGACACATGCCAGGTAAGTCATATGCACTGTGTCACAGGCAATGTACATGTGAACAGGACAAACAGTGACATCCTGTCAAGTGGGACATGGACATACATATAGTAGGCTATGCAGATGGCACTAGGAGTCCACAGAAGCTCTATAACTATGCATTGCAGGTGTGATCAGTATTCCAGGGTAATTGCAAGCAAACATGCATGCAAACAAAGCTACAGTAAACAGGGCTGCATGTAGTCCATTGTACAACAAACAAGCTGTACCAGTTCCAGTAGGTAACACTGCAAATATGCAGGCACTATGCACATGTACATGGAAATACACGGGTCAGATGGCTAGGGTCCAGTCTCAGTGCACACAAGTGTACAGACCATGTACTGTCAGGATGTACAATAACTGGATAGAAACCCATGTGCTCATACCTGCAGTAATACACATGTCAAATAACAGACACTGAGCCTTCACTCAGTGGTTCCATACTTAGTAGGATGTATGCTCCCTGGCCTGCCACCACAGTATCCCTGACATATATGGGGACTCTCCCTCCTGTGACAGTTAGTTATGTGTGTTGGGGCTGTCTAGCATGGTATGAGATGTGAGCATGCAGTGCTAGGGTGCTCCTGTGTGTCCTGTACCAGTCGTGTAGTACTGCACACATATCAACATCCTCAAACATCTGCATTGCAGAGTCTAGTGTGGGCAACATGCCACTTGCAATTTACATGTCCATCATTGTGTATTACTACATTCATTACCCTATCCCCTGTGCTACCTATGTATGTAGCCTTCTGTTGACATCATTACCACCAGTATGCCAACATGTGCAGATGATACACTATGGTACTTACCATGGGTGTAGACAACAGGACATGACAATCACACACTTACTGCATCAGGCATGCTGTGATATACCCACAATTAATTCAGCACACAGTACTGTTAACAACATGATACTATTACTACACATCTATGTGGTCACCCTGTGCATCAGCAACATGTTAACCTGTACCTGCACAGTTGTTACAGATTGCAGGAGGTGGCACAGTTTCATCATATGCACAGGGTGTGAACTTGGTATGCCTGAGTCAGCCACCGATACCACCAATTGACATGTATGTGTATGTGTGTTGGTGAGGGACAGCAGTAGAAGGTGGGGCAATGTTGATGCAGTGTGTGCGTGTATGCGGTAGCCCTAGGTGTTGTCAATTTGCATGTGTGTATGGATGCACACAGTTCCACCTCATGGCTGCCATATACTGGTGTTTGTGGACAGCCACAGACTGTACCTGCCAGGTCATACAGATCAGTGTCTCTGGCCACGGACACGGTACCTGTGCCTTGCAGGGTGCTACGGACCGTATCCAGTACCAACCCAGACTGGGTACTGTCATCAGAAGCAGGTGTTCATTGACTGGACACAGATCCCTGTCGGGCCTGGCCAGAGCCACGTGCACGTGGTCTCCTGGGGCGGTCTGATGACAGCACAGACCCAGCATTGCTGGGGCTGCTGCTGGCACTACGGGCGCGCCCTGTTGTCATCCGCAACGACTGCCAGCTGCTGCTGTTGCTGGCATACGCCACGTCGATGCCTCAACCGCCCACCATCGCCCTGGCTCATGGACATGTAGTTGTGGAACCGGTCTAATATGTCCCCACAACGTCTGTCTATGACATCGGTGAAATCACGGATGGCAGCCGCAATGTCACGCATACTGTCAGTCATGGCTGTGCGACATGCTGTCAGCTCCCTCAGACCCTGTCTGGTGTACCATTCCATACGTGACTGTGCCTGCATGACAGCCCGAAACATAGCTGAGGTTGTAAGACCTCTGTGGGCACGTCTGACAGGGGCAGTACGCCCATGGATGCTCCCACGAGAACCCCTGGACATCTGTCTGTGTGGTACCATCTCTGGGCCATGCCCATGGCTGCTGTGTGGGGAGGCATGTGCCACAGATACCACATTACCCTGGTCAATGCCCACTGTATGCTGTCCATCACCTAGGGACATTGGTGACAAAGGGTGTATTGGCAGGATAACTGTGCGCATTGATGGGGTTGACAGCTGTGTACTGTCAATCGACTGACCAATGGCGGACCCTGGCATAGTTTCCTGTGCCATTACACAGATGTCATCATTATTAGTACCCACAGCACCTGACTCAGGTTCCCTGCTACATGACACCAGAGCAGCAACAGAACCTGTGGGAGGGAAACAGGAAACACAGTTTACAATGTCTACACATTACCAGCGATGCACACATGCACAGGTGCACAAATGCACACATGCACACATGCACACGTGCACACGTGCACAGGTGCACACATGCACATGTGCACACGTGCACTCATGCACATGTGCACACGTGCACACATGCACACATGCACAGGTGCACACATGCACACATGCACACATGCACAGGTGCACACATGCACACATGCACACATGCACAGGTGCACACATGTACAGGTGCACACATGCACACATGCACACATGCACACGTGCACACATGCACAGGTGCACACATGCACACGTGCACACATGCACACATGCACAGGTGCACACATGCACACATGCACACATGCACACATGCACAGGTGCACACATGCACACATGCACACATGCACACATGCATAAGGTGCACAGGTGCACACATGTACAGGTGCACACATGCACACATGCACACATGCACATGTGCACACATGCACACATGCACACATGCACAGGTGCACACATGCACACATGCACACATGCACACGGTTTCACACAATTGTACAGTACTCAGTATGCGTGATATCAACACACAGACACAGACACACCTACATGCATACAAAGAGCACTACTAAGTGAGCCAAATAGTACTATTACTATCAACACTATTACAGGAATTGTTAATACACACTCACCAGCATGGATAGGCTGCATTGCTGTTATACCAGAGGGTCCTGCAGACGTGAAGAAACTAATGTCAGTGGGCACAACTGTGCCATTGTTACTGAGTATGATACAGGTCAGTAGTACAACAGTCGCCTTTCACAGGTCAGCTGCTAATATTGAGGATATCACACTTGCACATTAAATACTATGGTGACAGCTACAAACCAAGGACACACCTCACACATGCATTAACTACCAGTGTACACAACAGTCAACTATACATATGGCATATTACCTGCACGTTCACTGTCTTGCTGCTGTGTGGCTCCAGCCTCCATCATAATGCATGTCTGCTGCTGTTGTTGTTGCTGGCGGACTGGAGCCACTACACTCATGAGTAGTCCCTCCAGTCTGGTGAGTGGGGGATGTGTAGCCACCCCACCACCTGTGGCGACCTGTTGCCTGTGGATATCCGATGCACGCTGACGGACATGTCTGATTAAATCACTGCAGTGATGTCGGACCTGCTCATATGTCCTATTATGCGTGCCTATGTCATTTACCCGATGGACAAGGTCTTGCCACAGTGCAGCCCTCTCCTGCTGATTCTGGCTGGTGCGGGAAAAGAGTATTGCATAATCCCGCACCAGGCTCTGGTGTATCTCCTCATCCTCAGCTGTGGAGTAGGTGGGATTCCGCGGGTGGGCCATGTACCTGAGAAAGAAAATAACCTGGTATCAGCAATATATGTCAGCAGAATTTGGCACACATACTACACATGCTACTCGACTGTTATGATACAACATATCTCACATATGTAGCATCTGTCTGTCTATTGGTGGATACACATGTAGATGGCCAGGTATCAGTGCTCAGCCAGCAACTGTGCAACAGTACCTGGCAGACTCCATACGACATACTACCAAACCCCAGCAGTCAGAACACTGATTCAGGTCAAGAGCACCTCCTCACTCTGAGGTTTGTATCTAGGTACTGTATGGCCTACATCATCAACTACTGTGAGCTGACCACACACTGATTGCCCTGGATATACATATCCCACCTCCACCACCAGCACAAACGACTATAGTGCATAACATTACAGATACAAACTTTACACTTTGTAACAGTGACATGGTATCCTTTCAGCCCACTGGGCCAGTGGCAGATACAACCCACAATGCTGACCCCTACACAATTGCTTTCTACAGACATCTCCGAGAATGCATGGATCATGCAATCCCATATATGACCAAGACACTCTCCACAAAGGGACAGCATCCTGTCTGGTGGACCCCAGCCATAGACAGATTGTATTACAGAAGATGGAAGCTACTGCAAGACAGAGCATAATTCCATAAAGGGAGGGCATGTCTGAGCAGCACTAGTAAGGATCTATTTTCCATCATACAAAATACATGGGCAACTTTGAGAGGGAAATCAAGAGGGACACTACAGATAACCAGAAGGCCTTCTTCAGTTATGTTAGCAACCTGGTCAGGATCCATCCTCTATGCCCATAGGTAGTACACAACAACAAATATTTCACTGACACCACAGATATCGACAACATTGTGGCAGACAGGTTCAGTGCAGGTGTCACCCCACCCTCTCCGACAAAATAAGGCATAGTTATCCCAGCTGACTGTAACCTCCCTGTCATCACAGATGTCCAGGTGAGAGCCACCCTCAGGACAGCAGAATACACAACATGGATGGGACCTGATGGTATCCCCAGTTGCATGCTACATAAACTCTGACAGGAGCTAAACACACATATAGAAGTGCTATGTAACACTAGCCTGACTACAGGATATGTACCTGTACACTGGCGCACAGCAGCAGTGGTTCCACTCCACGAAGGAGGCACCTCAACATACCAATACAATACAACACAATACATTACATTACAATACAATACTATACAATATGCTATTGCCCTGGGACTACAGCAGCGTACTGTTCTGCTACCCTGACCATTGTGACACATGTGGTGTGATGGTACCTGCTGCTGTCACACAGTTACACAGGGTGACTCATATGGCATATTACCTATCTGACTAACATTCAGCAGGGGTATGTGTGACATGTACTCATGGGGAGTCTTGCTTCTTAACACTGTGTGGTTTATTGCAGGGTATGTCTTATCTGTGGGTAGGAACTCTTACCTCCACATGTGCACTCTATTGCAGTGGCACGGACGACACACAGCAGACATTTAGGTTGTGGATGGTGTGAGGTGTTACTATGGTTGTTGGACATCTGTCATGGGTGTGACTTACATATGTAAATCCGGGAGTGGTAACCTCTATGTGGGTAGCATATGTGTACTCTGTGGTGTTGTCAGTCACTGTGCATTGGTAATGTGTTTGAGTGCATTGTCACAGTGTTGTACATGTCACTGTGTCCTTCTCCATATCTGTAGCTGTCATGTGAGGTCCATACCATGGCATCCATTATGTGGTGTGGAGGGGTACACCGACCTACATGTCCATAGCTGACTCACCATGTCCGCTGACACATACCATGTGCAGGTATTCCAGGGATAGTGTGCCACTGTGAATATCATTGGGGCCACTATTGTACACATTTATGACCCTGTTCACCCCTGACACATGCAGTGGTGGGCAGCCAATCACATATCTGGTGGTTACTGGTGTAGGTGATCTGGAATGTGGTATGGTACTCCAGTTTTGACACTGGTGTTCACTCCATGCCTTTGTCACCAGGCACCTGTTGCAATACATCTGTACACATGTGCCTCACTCAGAATTTATATACATCTCTCTCTCTCTCTCTCTATATATATATATATATATATATATATATATATATATGTATATAGATATATCTATATGTATATATATATATATATATATATATATATATATATATATATATATGTCCGTATACATATACACATATATATATATATTGATGTACATATATTGCTATAGATGTGGAGGGGGGACACAGAGGGGGTGGGACAGGCTGTGTTGCAGGTCGTCATATACAGTCATACCTGTAGGTAGTCAGATCAGTCTGTCTATGTATATGTATCTACATATATCTATATCTGTATGTGTGCATTACATAGATATGTTTGTACAATATTCTATCTACATCTGTCTATGTATTCCTACATCTCTCTCTCTATGTATGTATACATATATGCATATCATATATATATATATATATATATATATATATATATATATATATATATATATATATATATATACACATACATATGTTGACATACATACTTATCCATATGTTAGACAGGTATATCAACATATTTGTCTACCATACTGTATACACACACTAACATACTGCTAAACATACATAACTGTGAAACCTACTTTGTACATGGCACTACAACCTACAATCAAACAACATTGATATGTGCACATAGATGCTCTCACATACAAATGTATGTACAGCCTTCACTGATAGTTGCTGTATGTCCCCTGCCCTTTACACATCTTCATATACATATGGATACAGACCAATGACACATATGGAGGGTTCACAGTATGTAGACCTTTATAGTATTACTTTACATTACCTGTGTTTGTCACAGCTGCTTGTGTTGCTGTCTGGTTCTCTGTCCTGCTGCTCCACTTCCCAGTTGTCAGCTTTCAGGTAGCTGTTGCTGAACAATTTGTTTCTGTCTGCTTAATTGCAGTTTTCTCTGTCTCTGTCTCTGTCTCTCTCTCTCTCTCTCTCTGTCTGTCTCTCACGTCCTTCTCAGGGTGCAATGAAAGTATTGCATGTGTGGACTGGGAGTACAGCATACTTTTGTAGGTATCTGCATATGCCCATGTGATGGCCTCTGCACCAATTGTTAGCCAGCATTTGCTAATTGCATGCAGCCAGTTGTGTACTGATTGCAGTTCTCACTGTGATTTCAGAACAGTGCTATAAAAAGGTATGTGAGATAGGCGTAGCCCTTTCAGATTTTAAGGGCAGGGACCATGCTGTTATGCTGTGGACAATGTTCTGTGAGTGTAAAGGTTGGTATCTCTCTCATATTTCCAGGTGTGTTGTAGATTAACATTCCTCCATTCATTTCTCCAGTTTCCTGTACTAACTGTGTATGTACACTGACACCTACAACTACTACTACTGTTAATGTGTGTGTGTGTGTGTGTGTGTGTGTGTGTGTGTGTGTGTGTGTGTGTGTGTGCTTTCCTTTCACTTTTGCTTGCACTTTGTTGCTAAGGCTTCAATAGTTGCCCTTTACAGTCACTACTTGTATGCCTGCTAGGTGTCTTGACTGTAGTGTGCTGCTGTAGCTTTCCTATTTTCCATGTACATTCACACCTTGGAATGCTTGCTATATCTGCTAGGGTGTTACAGCATGCAGTGTGGTCTGGCCATGGTGTGGGCCTTGACATCTATTAGGGTATTTGAGTATGCTGCTGAGCAGGCCCCAGAGACTTTCAGGTTCATCTGTTATGTGCCTCATGGAATGGTACATATCAGTGGGGTACACCCATTAAAATGTCTGGTATGCTGCAGTTGTGACTGTGGGTTAGCATGAGCATATGTATTACTACACTTTTTCTGCCATGCAAGTGGTGAATACTTTCAGGACTCCATAGTTACCATTGCATGTGTTACACCTTTCTGCCTACTGTTTGTACATTTCACATGGGGTCTGTGGGGCATCCCTGTAAGTCATTCACTGTTGCTATGTCTAGGCTCTTAACTATTCAAATATGGTGGTGTCAGACCCGTCATGTGTACAGATATTTGCAGGTTGTCCACATTTCTGCCTCATATTTTGGTCAATATCTCATGCACACCTTTTTCTGGCAAGTCACTCTGGGCTCAAGTCAGAATATGGTGACAAACATTCAAGTTTCAGACTGCATACCCTTCCAAACATCCCACAAAGTGCAGACCCTGTTACTCTCTGAACTGTCTGCGTTTGTTGTAACATTATTTGTAATGTGTCCCTGGTTTTGGGCCTTTGCTCCACATATTTTATTACTTGGTCCAGATGTGTTGCTGTAAGAGGTTGTGGGGTATGGGCAGTGCTTATCCTGCTGTGAGTATGTGTGTGTCTTGCAAGGTGCTATAGTGACATTATTACCTACTAGCTTCCAACTAGCATGGCTGTTTCTGTTCACACACTACTATTATGGAAATCCACTAGTTTTGATAGTAATTCTAAATGGCATGCTTTGTGTACTACACATCTATATTCCCTTTACATTCATTCCTACTATTACATGATATATTTATTTTAGCACAATGTTCTTGTATAAGAGTCATGGCTTAGTGGTAAGTCATGCAGACTACTGTTTCCAAGGTCCTGGGTTTGGGACTCACAGTGGGATTTTATTTTGCTTTTGAGCTGAGTACAGGACCTGTCAATCAAAGTGACTAAGGCACTTTTAAGCAGTTGTAACCGGGTTAGCGCTGGTTTGCGCGGAGCTCACGCATGCGCACTGGCGTTTAGCTCCGCGCACACCCGCTTACAACCGCTTAAACGTGCTTACTCTTGCGCACACCCGCACTATTTTCTTTGAAAGAAAAGAAAATGGGGAGACAGGAAAGTGGTGAAAAAGGGGTCACAAAGAGGGTAAGACAGTAGGGAAACAAGTTTGGGATGTGCAGGAGGGATGTAGGTAAGGCCCATAGCTGCCCATTTCTTCATCAGCAACAGCTGTGCATATGTATGTAATTTGGTGTGACATTTGAAACCTTCCACCCCTGAGAGAGGTGTCAGGACAACAATAATACTTGTACAGCCAATTGTAATTGATAGGTTCCATGTTTAGTAGAAATGTGTGTGGAATGGGCAGCTATGTATGGGGCGTAATTTTTTTGTGGGTACAGAGTGCCCTTTTTTTTTTTTTTCAGGTGAGAGTGGTATGTCAGGTGAAGGAAGTCGGTACAGCTTGGGAGGTAGGTTGGGTAGGTAAACAGACAAGACAAACAAGACGCATATAGGGGCGGTGTATGACACGTGTGGGGGGGTTACACAATTGACGGGGATGGAGGTATGGATATCCAGAGCCCATGAGCCCACAGATGGCAACAGTGGAACTGATATCCCCACCCATAGGCAGTTGCCACTGTTCCTTCACTGCCCAGGACGGGGCTGTGCTGGGGGCTGTGTAGGCGGGGCAACAGGCATGCCCGTTAGTTGCGCCACCCGTGCCTCGAGCTGGCGTAGGGGCTCGAGAACAGAGTCCCGAATCTCCCTACACACCACAGTCCGGACGCTACGGAGGGTGAGTGGTGGTCCTCCTCCGGCCACACTTGCAGAGGGGGGGGCGAGCCCCATCCCCTGCAGCGCTTCCACCCGCAGGTGGCACAGGGCCACCGGAGGAGGGTCCGGACTCGGCACTAGTGCCAGGTGCACTCGCCAGCTGAGGTGGGAGAGGTGGGTCCGCTGGAACCCGCCTTCCCTGTCATACTATGTTTTGCATTATGTCATGACAGTTTGGGTTAGTGACATATAATACCATTCACAATTAGTTGTAACAGCATGCATTAGTATTCCCATTAACCAAACACCCAGATATTCACACCATTGAACAGCGTGCATAACACATGCATAATTTGAACAGAAATACACAGTCCAACAACATGCAGGGTTAATTGATGGCAACAGGCCATCAGGTGTGGATGTATGAACAGGGCAGATGCATCAACAGACATGCAAATATATATGACCCAACAGGACAAACGTCCAGGGGTGTTAATTGTGATTGCACATACCATTTTCACGTGGAATGGGTTATATGTGGTTATAGGGTGGGGTGAAGAAAGTAATATTAACACCTTCGAATAACAATACATATGCTGTACATTTCTAATAGCTACAGTTATATACACACTACTGTTCTAACTACAGTTTCCTGTATGATAACTATTTCAACTTGGTGATAGGACTGTTAATGCAACATCAATATACATTTTATGGTTCTTCATACACATTCATATCTAGCTTTGTTCAGCTACATCAGGGCTACATTTGCTTTATATAGCTGTAGACAAGTGTGGATGTTTGGTATATCAGACAAACATCCTATCTGCATATTGCAGACTGAGAGCAACATATCCTGATTTTGGGATACACATTCCAGATGCAGCAACACTTTGAACAGATTTTGCTGTTTGGTTTTGAATCTCACATGCATTTCATTCTGTCTTGACTGCAGTATACTTTATTCAGGGTTATTACTACTGTATTGCTGGATTCATGGCACTTTCTCACACTCTCTCACTTGCTTTCATTTTACTATTCAGGATGGTACTTCTAGGCTTTATTGACATGTTTTAACAGTAGTTATTACAATCCTTTCCAGCAGTCTCACTTCTGTCATGTTTCAGTATTTCCACAGGGATATATTTCACACATGTGATTTCAACATCTTCTGCAGCTATACTTTTCAGCCTGCTGCAGGTTGTGTACTATTTTCTTACAGGCAGGGCATTTTTATTTCAGAATATATGTCGGACAGTTTCATGTTTAGGCTAAACTTACAGGCTGAAAACTCTTGTAATCAAGCAATACTTGCATACACTTTCACACTGTTACTTGCAGATTTTATTCCTTACTGACTACACTGCACTCTTTTTCTGACTGTCATACTTTTATATTTCTTTACAGTTACTGGTAGTGGATTACTGACCTGCCTGGTGGCGCAACCGCAGCAGCCTATCGCCATAGGCTCTGCAGTTCGCAGAACGGACACCTGCAGCTGTAATATAAATGAAGTAATATTGGAATACACATCTCCATAATATCAGCTAGTTTAATTTTTTACATACATAATTAAATGTTACTTACTCAGTAGTGGGGCGTTGGGTGTTTGCCGGGCCTCCTAGATCCAAAGGTTCAGTTGGTCCTGCTTGCATCTCTTCAGGTCCACATGGTGGTGACGGACCTGCTCACCAGTCCTTGGAATCCCTGTGGCACTGGTGAGATCATGAGCCAACCGGTCCCACGCCTCAGCCCTGTATGCTCCCCAGAGGACCTGGCCCTGCATGAGTTGGGCCTCATGATTATGGACTAGGAGCCAGACCATGTACCCGGACTCCTCAACACCCCACCTCTGTGCTCGAAAGCGACTACTCTCTCCTACTCCTGTCATTCTGCCTGCAAGTCAGTTCTACAATCGTTTATGCTGTGTATTCCCGCCTATGGGGCTTATATAGTCCGTTTTTCCCACACATATCTGTGATTGGCCATTTTGGAATTGTA
>NC_056729.1:1657206168-1657306781 GCF_019279795.1 Protopterus annectens
CTACGCACCATGACCCCGACCTGGCAATGGGTGACAGGTGCTTGTCTGCACCCACTCCTGGGGGGGCGTGCCCCATCCTCTGACGTGGTTCCACCTGAAGGTGGTGCAGGACCAATGCACAGAGAGGTGTGGGGTTGGGTCCCAGACATGCTGGTGCCCGGTGCCTCGGCCAGCTGAGGTGGGACAGGTGGGTCTGCTGGGACCAGCCTTCCCAAGCATGCTATAGTGTGTAGATTTCAACATCATATATGGGTTAGTAATAGTCAATACATTCCAGGGTTAGGTAATACAGCATGCATAGATATTCCCATTAACTCAGACACCAGATACGGAACAGTTACATAACAAACAGAACAGATGCATATATGGGACCACAGTGGTAATAAGAACAGCATGCAGGTATGTTGATGGCATCATGCCAACAAATTTGGAATAATTCAATATGGCACATGCATGGGAACCAATAGAATATTTATCAAATGATTGGCCATTATCAGAGTCAGTACATACCAGCTGGGGTGGGTATGTTGATTATTGTTGGAGATAAGGTGGGGGAAGAAAAAGATGTCATTAACAAGTAGTATATTCCTGTGCTCAACATTACTTTCCTAGTCAGTGCTGTTATCTGTACCTTACAAGTTTTACTACACTACCCTATAGACCTATACTGGACACTGATATGGCTGTCAACATCATTACACATGAACCAGTTTTACCTGCAGTATACACCTCTTACCTGGTATACCTGTGGAGGGAATGTTTGTCAACACTGACTAACTGTTTGTACACATACACCCGGATTCCGGGTTGATGTTTTGCACTATGCTATCCAATTCTTTCTGCACAGACTCTGGCCCTGTGTTGACCACATGCTGGTGTGCCAGGACATATCTAGAATATTACCCTCTTCCACCTTTGGTGACCTGACACACACATATACATGCTTTCCTACACAGTTATATTATATAGCACAGTGTGGGTGACAGTGACCAGTGATACTTTCTTATTCAGAGAAACTGCAACACTCACAATCCCCTACAATACCAGGGTGGCCAGTACCAGTGTAGGTTATATTGGTCTGTATTTATCAGCACATTGTTTGTATCCAACGTACCTGTGGGAGCAATGTTTGTTAGCACTACCTGACTGTTGCCACACAAAGTTCCGGATTACACATTAGTATTCTGCACATACTACTCACTTTGTTACTGTACACACTCTGGCCACAGCTTAACAAGTTGGGGTGTAAATGGGACATACGTGGCTTCTTAGTCACATAAGATATTTGGGAGTTGCTAGTGTGCCAGATGTTTGTCATAGATGTGCTTCAATCAATTATATTTCCTGTTTGCTGCCTATACATCTGGGATCATCCCACTGATTTCCCAGGGGGACAGGTTGATAGGCAATAGATATTGGCCACTTTAATAGACATTCTGGACATATCTGTACAGTTGTGGGGTATGATTCTGTATGCAGACTACTACCACTGGCAGGATTTGAACCGTGGCTGTGTGTACTAAAAGAACAACACTTCACATCTCAGTTACATGCGCTATTCATTTTTTTGTTGTAGACTAGTCCTGCATGGAAGATTAGTAAATCCGGGGGCATGTGTTGATAATAATGACATTAAAGACAGAAAAGGAACAAGTGGAGTGGTTGGGATGGAGATGGTGAAAAGATCAGGAAAGGAAGCAACAGTCACTAAAACTGATTAAGGAAACAGTGGGGGAGAACAGTAAAAACAAGACAGGACCTAGTAAGCATTGGTGTAATAGAATTGAAGCAGCATTTGGGGGATCATGAGAGGATGGGTACAAAAGGAAGCAATTTGAGGAGGAGATAAAATTGGAAGAAGAACTGAGCAAGATACAAAGGGAAAAAGAAAAACAGTACAAACAGAGAAGCACTAAGGACAGATAGGTTCATAGGTTGGTCCTAGGCTATCAGCCCTAGGGCCTATACAAGCATAGCCATAACAATTCCCTGGCTATTTCTTACCATGATATTTACTTCCCTGGACCCCTGTCTGATGAAGCAGTAATAAAAATGGAACTAGAAGGAGATGTAGCACCTGCAGTGGAAGCAAAGCAATGATACTGTGAGGGAGTTTTCCAAAGATTTATCTTTCTATGTTTTCATGTTTTTTTTGTTTGATATTTTGTTCTTCAAACAAAAAGAATTTGAAATTTAGAAATGTTCATAAATATATGATACACATATATACCCATAAGATTGATAGATTGTTAGAGACAGATATCATATATATTTTATATATGTGTGTGTGTGTGTGTGTGTGTGTGTGTGTGTGTGTGTGTGTGTGTGTGTGTGTGTGTGTGTATATAGAGGCCTACTCACTTTAATTGAAATGCCCATACAGCTACTTCAGCAACGTTGACGGCAAAAGGTCAACAAACCGAATGTTGACACATTGCCACTCATGCACCGAGAGAAAACCTCAGAGCCTGAAATTTTCATAATAATAACACTAAAAATAATTTTTTTTGCGCGTGGCAAACCCTCTTGTACTCCCATAAACCCTACTAATTATATATATGAAGTCCGAGATCACGCAGTTCCCAGGAGAAAGGGAATATTTCCCTAAATGGAGATTGTTGATCTCATACACTTGTCGACTATCTACATATATCGACCAAATGTGGTTGAACAGATATCAGCAAACAAGCATTTAAACCAAGTATAGTACTCCCTGAGATATATATATATATATATATATATATATATATATATATATATTCAAAAATACACATCTTCGAAATTAGACAGTAGACCCACAACTTCGCGAAAGTGCACTTAAGCGAAAGTGCACTTCTGCGAACATCATTTCAACAAACCAATAAAAAAAATTAAAACTTTGTTTTTGCAGGGGGGCAAGCTCCCTGGCAGCCCCCATGTGGGGAGCACACTCCCCCTACTTAAATATATCAACTCCGAGATCGCACTACAGTTGGGAAACATGTAAACTCCCTTTCCCCACTGTAGTGTGCTTCGGCACCTGTGTTCCTTAACGTTGAACCGTTCTTCGCGGAACTGCACTTTCGCTTAAGTGCACTTTTGCAAAACCGAAACTCCACTGTTCGTTTTCAAACAAGTGGAATTTCGGTGTTTTCCAGTAGACCCATATATATATATATATATATATATATATATATATATATATATATATATATATATATATAAATATATATATATATATATATATATATATATATATATATATATATATATATATTGATATCCATGTGTGCATGAGCATCCTTAACAAGCATTGCATGGATCAGCCCTACAAAACACACAGGCACCATTTAACAGAAGAGAAGAGAAGTGTAGTGTAGACCATTTCCAGGTATCCACAAGAACAATTTTCTAAGCACTAAGTTAACTATGAATCTCCTAACCACTTGATCTTAATTTTAATGGATTTTAAAAAAGCAGTTGACAGTTCTGAATAGTTGTAATTCTGGGAAGCCCTAACAAGCTTCTGAATTTCCAGGTCAATAGTGAAAGCAATACAGGTACTAATAAAACTAAAACAGAGCCGGCATTTGTTCCAACAATGATCAGTGACTGGATTTGCCTGAAGTGGAGCAAAAGACAGGACTGTTCTTTATTACCCAATCTCTCACTTGTAAAACCTTTGCCAAAGTTTCAATTTGCCGTAATGGCTTCAATTGAACTAGCATACTAAAATGTCAGTGTTTACCAGTGTTTGTATGATTTTGACACAGAATGTTATGGGATTTTGTGGATGGTTGAAGATTTCTTATCCTCCAGTCAGTGTTCTCCAGTGATTGCATGATTGTAACACAGAATCTTATGGGATTTTGTGGATGGTTGAAGCTTTCTCATCCTCCAGTCAGTGTTCACCAGTGATTGCATGATTTTAACACAGATTCTTATGGGATTTTGTGGATGGTTGAAGCTTTCTCGTCCTCCAGTCATTAAATTTGTCTTTCTTATCTTCCGGACTCAGACCGAACAGTAGCAATAACAAGATGGCAGTTTTCCCAACCACTGTGGGAATCATGCTTCGCAGTAGTGCATGCTTGGAGCAAAAGTCACTAATCATTAATTGGGTACTTAAAAACTTTATTATGTTGCTCTTCCCCCTCTTCATATATGCTGCATGAAGCATTCTTATCCATGTCATATCCTCCTGAATGTGCAAAATAAAAAACCCTTGGATTCCTATGGGAAGGGGTCCACTATGTAATCCCAAAATACTGAAATCCTGAATTTCAGTATTTCGAAATTACATAGCCAAAAACACAAAATTCCGAAACCCGCAGAAGCACGAAATTCAAAATTCCAAAGCACGGAGATGTTGAATTAGCGCTTCTGCTGGTGAGGTGTTCGAATGGATGGGTGGAAGTTTAGGTAAGTATGTATGTACGTGTAAGTGTGTTGGTTAGGGGATTTAGTGTGTGTAAGTGTGTGTTGTGACTGTGATGTGTGTGTGTGTGTGTGTGTGTATGTGTGTGTGTGTGTGTGTATGTGTGTGTGTGTGTGTGTGTGTGTGTGTGTGTGTGTGTGTGTGTGTGTGTGTGAGGGACTGTAAAATGTGTGGGTGTGAATTTCGTTTGTGTGTTTGTGCGATCTCAGAGTTAGAATATTTAAGTAGGGGGGTGTGGGGGTGCAGCCCCCCACATGTGGGATGCAGGGGGCCTTGCCCCTCTGCTTATCTGTAGTGTAGTATTATATATTTGATTGTGGGGGGAAGTTGTGTGTATGTGTATGCATGTGTGTGTGTGTGTGTGTGTGTGTGTGTGTGTGTGTGTGTGTGTGTGTGTGTGTGTGTGTGTGTGTGTGTGTGTGTGCGCTGTATGTGTAGAGTATGTTCGGGATTTTAAATTTCGCGGTTATGGGGTTTTGGGATTATGTATTGTAGTTGTGTTTTCAGCTATGTAATTTCAAAATACTAAAATTTGGGATTTCAGTCTTTTGGGATTACATAGTGGACCTGTGGGAAGGCAAAAATTGAGAATACATGAACAGTTGTTTTCTTACTGTGAGGATAAGCTAGTTTAGGGTTGCCAGACCTTAGAATGATCTAATTTTATTAAGTTATCATGTTTTTTTTTTAAATCTCTGTCTTTCACACTTATTCCTCCATTTGGTTTAAGTTAGTCTGTCACATTACATGGGGCAGCTCTCATCCATCATGCCTTTGGTGTAAAAATTTGCTTTATACTTTCCTTCAATTTCTAACAAACACATTAAAAGCATTCAATGTACTTAAATCTTATATAGGTGTCCAAAATCTTGTAGGGCCTAATTAATATTCACATTTGGCAATTGCCGCTTTTAAAAAGTGGCTCAAATAAAATGTTCTAGCTAAACCAAGCAAACAGTGGATTCATAAATTGATCAGCCCACCCATGTAAAATAGTTCAGAAGCAGATCTTCTACATTCACATTTTTGTACACCCTTTCTGCAGGAAAAATTTCCCAGTATTCTGCTTATTTATTTATACTTTATTAACCAGATGAGTCCCATAAGGAGAGTGTCCTTTTTTTTAATTTTATTTTTCATTCATTTAAGTTCATTTTTCAGTCAGCAGTCCATGACCATTAAGCCTACTTCCATGTTGCGCCTTGTATAGATTCATCTGTCCTCCACATCTGAGGGTTCAACATTGCATGAGACATCACTTGGCCTGGAGATGAGTGCCAGGAATTGTGTCATACTTGAAAGTTGTTGCTTTTTCTGGCCCTCTATCCCCCCACACATACTTACCAAACTTCATGCAATGCTGCCTTGTCAATGAGGAACCATATCTCTGCACTTCCTCATCCCTAGGCCCAGGGATGCGTACATTATCTGCCATCTTTCCTCCCAATAGCTTGATGCATTCTTATAGGTTCATATATAACCCTAGCCAAAAAAGTACCCTGGCTTTCGCCACCCAAGAAAATTATTTTCCTGTACCCCTGTCAAGCAGAGCCACAGAAGTGATCCCCGGGGTGAATTTCCTATTTCCCATCCAATCATCAAGATTTTTCTTGAAGAGGGCTAATGAGGATCTCTGTTTGACATAGATAGGTAGTCTGTTTCAGAGTATGGGAAGTCTCTGGGACAGGAATCTATCCCTCCAGCATGTTCTGTTTATTGTGGTGACAGGGTTTAGGTCCCTAGAGTGTGTAGCTCAGAGGGATTGGGATTTCTTTAAGTGGAGCATGTCCAGCAGCTCTGGGTTTGACATAGCTTTGTATGTTAGGCAGAGATCGCCTCTGAGTAGGCGATATGCAACGGATTAAAGCGGGAGTTTTTTGAGATGGTCTGCGTAGGGCATCTGTTTGAGGCCAGTAATCCTCTTTGTGAGGTATTTCTGTAGCCTTTCCAGTTGTTGTAGATGTCTTGTGAGGTACATAACAAAAGGGGTGTTGTACCCTATAATGGGTCTAATGAGTGATGAGTAGAGGAGAACAATGACCTCTTTTTTTATGGATGAGAAACCTTTTGTGATGAGGTGTGCCACATAGAAGGATTTCCTGACTACTGTAGCAATGTGATTATCAAAGGAGAGACTACTGTCCACCTGTGTCCCAAGGTCTCTTATCACACTTTGTGTTAAGTAGACTTCTGCCTATGTGGTAGTTCATGGGTACATAATTTTTACCAAAGTGGATGACAATGCACTTTTTGGCACTGAGCTTGAGGCCATGGCTTTGACACCAGGTATCTGTCTCAGTGAAGCCCTTTTGTAGGATGTCCACATCATTAGGAGTTTTGATTATGGCTCCTAGTTTGCAGTCATCTGTGAACTTAGTTAGCCAAAGACCTTCTGTGTTAGCCTGTTCTTCAGAGAAGTAGATACCAAACAGGAGGGGACCCAGGACTGAACCCTGTGGTACTCCACTTGTCACTGGTCTGAAGGCGGATTTGGAGTCTGCTACTTTCACACTGTGGGTTCTGTCAGTAAGCCAGTTGGCAACCCATCTTGTGACATAGGGATTTATACCTAGTTTAGTGAGTTTATCTATAATTCCAGAGTGGGGGATGGTGTTGAAAGCCTTGGCAAGATCTAGATAGGCTGTGTGATCCACCTTACCCTCATCTATGGCTTTGGTGACTGCTTCAAAGAAGTCTATCAGATTTAGGAGACATGATCTGCCTTTTAAAAACCCGAACTGTGTGGGGTCCAGAGTTTGGAGATTACCAATGTCTTTGTTTATGAGTTCCATGATGATACGTTCCATGGCCTTGCAGACCAGGCTTGTTAGGCTAATGGGGCAGTAGTTTCCGGGGTCTGTCATGGCTCCCCCTTTGTGGAGTGGGATAACTGTTACAGTGTGCCATTCAATGGGCACAAAGCCTGAGGTGAAGCTATGATTGAACATGGTACTTAGGTGGGGTGCCAGTTCATTCTGTAGTTCATATAGAATGCAGCCTGGGATGCGGTCAGGTCCCATGGATGCTGTGTTCTTGGCTTTGGAGAGTGAGGGTTTTACCTCTGCAGCCATGATTACAGGAACTTTGCATTCTTCCGGTATAGGGATGGGCTCTTTAGGGGGTGAGAGGGGGGTAAAGTTAGCACTGAACCTATCTGCCTGGATGTTGTCAATATCAGTTGGCTCTCTATATTTAGTGCCATTGTGATGTAACTCAGAGCAGATCTGAGTGTTACCTTTGAGATTCTTGACATAGCTATAGAATGCTTTGTGGTTCTCTTTAGAATCAGTGGTGATTTTGTTTTCATAACTAGCTTTGGAGGATTTTATGAGGGATCTCAGCTTCTTACTGAGGCTGACCTGGGAGTTCCTGCAATCATGGGATTTTACTCTTTTTTGCAACAGTTTCTTTCTTCTGTTGTAGTTTGTTTATGGCAGAAGACCACCAGATTGGCTTCCTTTTTTTGGAGGATAGCATCTTGGTTCTGTTAGGGATAGCATGATCCAGGCACTCGTGTAAGTGCTTATAAAGTGCATTTGTGTAGGATTCAGCAGTTGTACCTCTATTTTCCATCTGCATGAGTGCCATGAAGTTTGCCACTTCTGTCTTAAGAAGCGTGAAGTTGGCTTTGGAGAAAATGTTTATGGTTGTTTCCCTAATGGGGGCAGGATGTGGATGTCTAGGGTGATTAGCTTGTGGTCAAATCTGACCAATGAGAAATTGACCTCTGGTGTGGAACATCGGTCACACATGTTGGTAATAACCAGGTCTAGGATGTTGATCCAAGGCGTTGGAATTTAGGAATTCCAGAAAACGTTGAGCAAAAGAGTTGGTACATGAGTAGTTTTCCAAGTTAATGGTGGGGTAGTTGAAATCACCCATTATTTGGGTAATGGGTTGTACCCTAATATTGTCCAGTGTATCAAGAAAAGAGGAGTGGGAATCCTGGGGTATGGTGGGGGGGGGGGGGTCTGTAGCAAGTTACAATTTGGATTGCGGTCTTGCCCAGAGTTAGTTGCACTCGGATAATCTCGGATGCATTATGCTGAGCAACTAGCTTGGAGGTGTGGACATCCTTAATGAATATGGACATGCCTCTGCCTTTAGTATTTTGGTCTGAGTTAGGTGGCTGAAAGGTGTGGTATGAATTATAGCCTGGTAATGCAAGGGTGCTCTCTGGAGCTTTGAACCAGGTCTCTGTCACTGCACAGATGTCAATGTTCTCCATTTTAAGGAGTGACTCGAGTGAGTGCATTTTGAGGTTTAGTCTTCTAGCATTGAGTAGCATTACCCTCAGATTTTGCTTGCTTGTACCTGTTACGGTGGTGAATTTGTCATTTGAACCTTGCCTAAAAAAGGCACTGTAGGGGTGGCAAGAGCCTTTGCCAGTATCCAGAATCCCAAGAGCAACAGGTGCAGCCCGTCTCTGGCAAAGCATCGTGGTCTGTTGATCATGTCATCCCAGGCAGACAGATACTGGATTCCCTTGAAATGACACCAGAATCTTAGCCAATTGTTGAAGTCAATCATTTTGTCCTTGTACTGTGGTATCATTCTGGGTGATGGCAGGATGCTACTCAGTGCTAGGGTCATACCTGCCTGGGCTACAAGATCAGAGAGCTCCTCCATGTCTCTTTTCATGTAGTCCAGGAAGGTACATCTCATGTCATTCACACCAACATGGACAATGACAGAGTCATATTTGTACTTGTTGTGGAGTGACTTGAGTGCATGCATTATGAGGTGGATCCTGGCACCTGACAGGCAGCTGACAGTAACTTTCTCCTTATTTAGCCTGGTGAGTGGAACATCAGTGTGCCTGACTATAGAGTCACTTATGACTAGAGTGTTGAGTACGTTATGCCTTATGGGCTATAGCTGAGTGGCACACTGAGTTTGTGGGCTGTCTGTCATTTGGGTTGTGTTGGGGGGTGGAGGTTGCTTGCATTTCTGCTTTGGAGGTCTCGGTTGTTTAGGCAGATTTTTATTGGGAGCCTCTGTGAATGTAGGCATGTGTTTTGCACTTCTATGTGTGTGTTTTGGTGGTGTAGGTTTTGAGGGACTGTGATGAGTGTGATGAGGTGCAAGTGCTTGCCTTCTCCTCTTGACTGTCTAGTCCAGTCTTCGGTGAAGAGAGCATTGCTTCCAGTTTGGCTATATAAGTGCATCTCTCACAGGTTGTAGTGTTGGGAGGTAGGAGGAGAAGGTTGTCTGTGTACATGAGGCAATTGCTGCATTGCCCCAAGATGCCCAGATTCATCAGACAGGAGAAAACACCGGGAGCTGACCTTTAGACATGCCTGAATAGGTGCTTATTTATTAAGTACTAAAAACTGTTTTCCTCTAGACAAGTTTGGAAAGTTGAGTGCTGTAGTAATTTGTAGCTTATTTCATGCTTACGAGTTCTGAACAAGTGCTGAGCTCAAAGAAACAGATTTGAGTGCTAAAACATAAAAGCTGCCTAGTTGTAAGGGAAAATTTGAAGAACAGACTTTATGGTGCCTGGATTAGTTTAACCCTAGTTAAGCGGGGGGAGGGCGGCTCAGGAGATTACAAACAGTCCTGGATACAGCAAATCTGTATCTGGACTAGACTTGTTACAGGAAAGAGGGAAAACAAGCTTAGAATTTTTTTTTTCAGTAAAGTGGAAATGGAGAAAGCTGGAACAGAAGTTAATTCAAGGTTAAGAATCTGAGTGGGTTGGCCTTCACAAATTCTCTCTCTATTAGATTGAATGAACTAATGACAATAGACTGGGAGGATTGTCTCAGATCAAATATACAGTATGGGCGGGCAACTGCAAAGCCACCAAGTATAATAACACCCCAACAATGAGGAGGGGGGTGGGAAACTAAAACTATTACAGCTACTAGCTGTAGCCACTAAATGAAAGTTTTAAACAGATCAAGGAGCAAGCAGACTCTAGAGAATGCTTTTAACTGCAAACAGACTAGACTAGAACACAGAAGCCTCAAAAAAAAAAAATCAAAAATGCACAGAAAAGCATGGATAGAGCACTCACAAACAGAAAATACAACTCAGTATGAAAAAGCAGTTTACAGTTAAGTAATTCAGTAAACATGCAATTAGAGTAATGAAACAGTATCTAGCAATGAAAAATACAGTTAAAACAGTATAAAACAGTTCTTCACACTAAAGAGACGGCTGCATATATCATCCCCACGATGGAATGCCCTATCCTTCCTGCCTGCTGTTAGGCACCTGAGACAATGATTAAACTCAGGTTGACTGTGTCATAGTCAAGACCTTATCCCTCTATGTCACCATACTTGTAAGACAGTGGCCTGTTTTCATATGAGGCACAGGATGGTATTCCTGCTGACTAGGGTAATCTGTCTTGGCTCCAGGGGACATTTCCCTATTCTTGACACCAAAATATTACTATAAGATGCCAGGTGGTACCACAACAGTATCAAGAAAATGGAAAGAGACTTAAGGAAAGGGATTTCAGACAGAAATATTTTAATAACTACTTTTCTTGTATTATGGAGGAATGAACACCCAACAAAGGCTATTTTTAGATCAGTGGTGAAAAATATAGGTTTACGGTCCCAATTTTCTAGAGAATAGAAGGGAACATGAATCTGGAGGAGGCCAATGAGTTCATATGATATAAATTTAATGTTAAACTTTAGTGGACTGAATTCTACTACACAAACTGATCTTAATTTTAGTGGATTTTGGAAAAGCATTTGGCTGAAGTCCAGTGGCTGAATTTGGCAAGTTCTGATGCTACTCAGGGAAATTAAGAAATTAATTTAGATGGAAAGAAGCCACAATCTTTTGTGGAAGAAGTACAAGGTGGTGACAGACTTAGCAAGTATCAGGAATACACAAGGTGAAAAATGTATCTTTTGAGATTTAGATATCTGGATACAGAGCCCCCCCCAATAGGCTGCTATCAGTTTTTCAGTGATATAATTGCTTTGCTTAAAGTGATAGCTACCCAAGTATGAGCCCTTGTACGTTTTGCTTTGGAAATTATATATAACTTATCTTAAGAGTAATTTATAATTTATGTTTTGAGTCCGTCAGTGACACAAGCTATTGCTTTGAATTTTAAGAGAAAATAATACACAGCATAGTGTGATTTGGACACTTTTTTCTTTATTTTGTTTACACTTGAATAAGCAATGAAAGATACAGTTTAGTTATTTTTATTATTTATTTATATTTGTTTACCAGGATAGTGCACTGATCTCAATGGACCATTTGGATGCAAAATTTGGATGAACACGATCACATAAAAAATTAACAAAACATTTTTACAGATACACTAAAAACATGTACATATTTATGTATGCAAAACTATGCTACACCGTTTAGTTCACGAAGCAATTACAAAGTCAAAAAATGGTTAAAAATGGAAATATGCTTAGAGTTTTATGGATAAGATGTAGCTATGATGACTAAGGTGGCTTATGTTACACGGTTAGCAACAATTAATTATATAGAGAGGTATGACAACATTAGAAAAGGCATGTAAGTATAGTTACAAGAAAGGATACAGTGAGGAGAAGACAGAAAAAAGGTGTGAGAGGAATGCAGAGGTAAGCGGACTAGAAAGGAGAGATGCAGAGTACATCGAATGTCTCTGATTAAGAGTGCAATGGAGTCCCATAGTTTAGGTGCTAGGACGGAGAAGCCATGGCCAGTGCAATGATGTTTAGTTTTTAGAGTTAGTAATCCCCCTACTTTTGATACCAAAAAGAATGCTAACATCTGTGTGGTCACTGAGACACCGTTTAAACCACTGAGAGAACACTGTCAGTGCAAGATTATAATGCCTTCCACACATTTAGACCAGCTACTACATGGGCAGGGATTAAAGGTGGAGGTGTCTCGATTTACATTAAAAATAAATGTACATTAAGGCTGGTCAAATAGGACAATGCACTTGAGCTACTCCATGTTCAAATCGACATAGATAAAATCCAGTACCACTTCCTTGCAAGCTATAGGTCCTCCTCTAAGATCCAGGAAATCCATGCCATGTATTTAAACTCATTGGAAACATTCACCATCCAACCCAATACCATATTCATGGGCAACTTTAATTAACCCACTATTAACTGGGAATACTATACAACACCAAACATACAGACACAGAGATTCCTGGATTTTGTAAACACAAACTCCCTGGACCAGATAGTCAAAACACCACACTGGATCTGGTCCTCACTAATATGGAAGAGTGCTGCATACCCGCTAGTGTAATATCATCACTTGTAAGGTCAGACCACAAAATGGTCACCTTTGAAGTAAAAATAAAACCTGGACCCCCAGTTAACCCTGAAACATTCAGGACCTACTTTAAAGCTAACTTTGTGCTATTAAGTGACAACATGGCAAATTTTCAAGCCCCTCAAACACTGGGAACACTGCTTCTAATGCAGAACTGTTGACAGAAACCCTATACAAGCATGTTAATAGCTGCATAGAGGCAAATGTACCCACAGGGAGGAAGTACAAAACTAACTCGTGGACAGCACAGTGGTACAGCGGTAGCATTGTCATCACACAGCAAGAGGTTCTCCAGTTTGATTCTTGGCTGGGGTGCCTTCTGTGCGGAGTCTGCATGTCCTCCCTGTGTTCATGTGGGTTTCCTCCGGGTGCTCTGGTTTCCACCCACATTACAAAGACATGCATCTGGAGCATTTCTCCTGGGCCTCCATTGAAAACTGGCTTCTTTCCAAGTAGAAACTTCCTGGTAAACAAATATTAAATAAATAAATAAAGACTCAAAATACAAGCCACCCTGGTGGAATCACAAAATGAATAAGCTGTATAATAAAGGAAGAAAATCATGGCAAAAATTAGGAGGTACAGGTACCCAGCAGGATAAAAGCACTCTCATCAAATGAAACAAACAACTCAGGGGACAGATAAAGTCTATCAAAGTCAAATTTGAGGTAAATTTGACCTCCCAGGCCAGGAATAAACACAAGGCATTATTTAACTATGTCAGCAACCCCAAAGGCAATACACAATTGTCTGCAGAGCTCATTTTAAATGGAGATACCTTTACTGAGCCAGAAGATATAACAAACTCAATGGTCAACAAATTCAACTCCAACTTTACCCCTCTGCCCCTCTCAACCTTCCCTCAGGAAATGCCATCAAATATAATTCCCCCTGCTATCATGAGGGAATAGGTCCTTAATGCTCTCGCTAAGGCCAAGAGCACTGCATCAATGGGCCCAGACAATATCCCAGTATGCCTTCTAAATATCATGAAATATGACCCATCAGGCCTTCTGGAATTGCTTTTTAATTTTAGTCTCCAAACCGGCTTTGTGCTTCATGAATTGAGGACAACAGTCATCCCTCTACACAAAGGTGGGTCATCTACAGACCTAGAAACTACAGACCCATAAGTCTCACTAGTCTTATATCTAAAGCCATGGAAAGAATTATCATGGAAATAATCAATAATGATATAGTAAACTTCCAGACAGTGGACACAACCCAGTTTGGTTTCCTCAAGGGCAGAATATGCCTACATGACCTGGTGGACTTCTTTGAGAAGATTACCAAAGCAATGGATGAGGACAAAATGATCACACTGCCTATACTGACCTGCCCAAGGCAATGAAAACAATACCTCCCTCCAGCATTGTAGGCAAACTCAAGAGCTTGGGTACAAACCTGCATGTCACCTGGTGGATAGCCAACTGGCTCACAGACAGGACCCAGGAAGTTAAAATCAGGGAGTCCACCTCCACAGAGATGCCAGTTACAAGGAGAGTGCCTCAGGGATTGGTCCTTGGACCGCTCTTTTTTGGCATTTAATTCTCCGAAGCCAAGGATATTGTCAATGGTCTCTGGTTGACCAAATTTGTAGATAATTGCAAATTAGGAGCTGTGACTGAATCCCACACCAGTACAAATGTTCTCCAGGAAGGGCTTACACAGACAAATAACTGGTGTCAGAGCCATAGACTAGAACTAAATGCCAAGAAATGCATAATAGTATCCTTAAGGAAGTCATCTACCCCTGGTAACTATCATATTGACAACGCACCCTTTAGAGTTGACCCAGTAGATAGGGACTTAGGGACACACATAGATGGTAATGTAGCCTTTGACCATCACGTATCTACAGTAGTGAGGAAATCATTCTATATTGTGCAACATATAAACAAAGGTGATGGCATATAGGTCCAAGGAAGTCATTCATCAGACATATCATTGAGAACAATTTCCCCTTTGGTATGTACCTAAGCAGGCATATCCAACAAATGGAATGCCCTCAGAGGTTCCTCACTAAAAGAATGCAGGGCGTAAGTAAAATGTACTATGCAATCCCCCTCAAGGCCCTATTCTGTCTTCTACAGTCTGTTGAGGGGAGATCTCTTCCTGGCATACAGGGCATTGTCAGATCCACTCTGATAAACCTCTTATATTTCCACAAAAAACAGCACCAGAATTAACCATTCTGAAAACTTAAACCTTGCTTGTGATATAAATAGAACCTGCTGGAGACAGGTATGTATCCCAAAGATTACCGCGTCTCTGGAATGGGCTCTCCAACCATGTGAAGCAGAGCTCTTCCCTAATCCAATTCAAGTGTAACATAGACAATTGGATGGGGAACAGGAAACTCATCTCTGTCTCTAATGGACACAGGCAACCTGTAAATGGTTCATCTCCCAGGCCCTGCTTGTAAATGTTTTATCTCCCAAGCCCCTGCTTACACTTATCAAGGGTACCAAAACTTGTTAGAGATTTGGGATTCATGGCTAGGCTTAAAAAGGCCCTTGTGGTCATTAGCCTAACAAACACCTATGAATCTATGAATATTATTGAATATCACAAATGATGCTTTCATTGAATCTTATTTAACTACTTATTGTGGTCAATTATTAGATGTTTAAATACATATTTGCAGGTTTATAAAGATGGAGATGAGAAGTTTTTATAAAAAGATAAACATTACCTCCACAGATAGTAACTCCAGAATCTTCTGACTACGTTTAAGTGATATTATAATATATTTATTATGAACATGGTTGGGAATTGTTAGATAGTAAGAAATTAAGAGGGCTTCATATAAGATTAGGTTTATGTGATTAAATATAAATGCATGCATTTTTTTGGTGATTAGGACACAAAACATAAAGTAGCTGTTAAGGTGTCATTATTATATAAATGTATGAAGGAGAAGTATTGCTTTTGTGCAATATTAGAAAAGACTGACCATGAATTTGCTATGAGATTATAATTGTTGGCCGTTCACTTTATATGAGACTGTTACATTAATATATATATATATATATATATATATATATATATATAATTTGGAGAATTTGGTGTGCCTGTCGTGCTAAGGTGTATTATAATTGTGGAACACAGTTGCTTGGACATTTTTTGTCAATCAGTATTGTTTACAACTGAAATAGTATGATGTGATATCCATGTGTATTGCAATTAAATTGATTAAAACCTCTTCTCTTTTTGATAAGTGCCAGGAAATCATAAATATGGAAGTGAGGAATCACCAACTCGGGCAGATGGGGCCTTATCTTAAAATTTCATCCAAAGGACTGTATGGTCATGAGTTTGGCACCCCCTTATGCTGTGCTGCAGTGCCACTGCTGGACATATGAATCCAAATGCCTGGTGTGAGGAGAAAGACCACAGTCTTCTGATCTTCTTGCATTATAAGCAAGTGTGCCAACTGTTGAGTGACTCACGCTGACATATATTAACTATCATGGTCTTAAATCCCCACTGAATTTGTCATTTATTTATTTGTGGAAACAGATGTAAAGTCCCTTGAAATCAAAGGGCAAAACAATCAATTAACATACTAAAACATTTTTAAAAAGATATTACACTTAAAAACATAAATAAATAAATGTTACCTAACTGAAATACATACATTTATAATACAAGTACAATAAATAGTGGACAGTGAATTATCTATGTATATCTGAAATACATACATTTATAATACAAGTACAATAAATAGTGGACAGTATTAGTGCTTTATAATAATATATTTATTTTTAATGACCAGATTTTTTGGCAAAAGAATGGGGTTGCCATGGGCAGCTCCTGCTCAAATAGTTATGCCAATGCTGTCATGGCAACCTGGGAGATAGACAATATATTTAATAGCACATATGCACCTTGTATACCTTTTTTCAGAAGATTTGTTGATGATTGTTTTTTCTTGTGGAAAGGTACCCTTGATGGGTTGAAACTCTTTGTTGAGTATTTAAACAGCAGTACAGATTTTCTGAAATTTACTTTCGACTATTCTTATACAGGAATCAGTTTTTTAGATGTATATATAGATTTAGATGCAACAGGAAAAGTAAGTACTAGGATGTACAGGAAGGAATGTAGGGTAAATAACTTGCTTGATCGACAAAGTATGCATCCGGATTTTGTTTTTGATAACGTAGCTCGCAATCAATTTTATAGGGCATCTAGGCTAAGTGTAGATCCAGTTGAGTATGACCGCATGATGCTTAATACCAGTAATGAGTTGAAACAACGTGGTTATCATACCAATTGCATTAATAAGAATGAAAAGATGGTGAGACAAATGAGATCTAGCAAAGCAAAACCATACTTTTCAAGTAATGGACCTAGACATACTACGAATAATGAACCAAAACTAAATGTCTGTATTACTTATGCTAGGAATGTCAAACAATATACTGATGTTATTAATAAATATTGGCCAATTTTAACCACTGAGCCCACAATATCCTCTCTTATCAGTACCACACCACAGTATACTTTTAAAAACAAGAAGAATTTGTATAGGAGGTTATGTGGTGTGAAAAATGAAAAACCACCTGTGATGTTCAAAGGAACACGACCTTGTGGTCATTGTTCACAATGTTCATCTATAGATATGAGTTTATTGTTCCACCACCCTGATACTAGAAGAACCACTGAGTTTAGGGTAGGTGCTACATGTGACAGCTCACATGTGGTCTATTTAGCAGAATGTCAGTCATGCCATTGTTTTTATATAGGTAAAACTGACAAAACCCTTAGAGAAAGGATCAGGGAGCATCTTTATCATGCTAGGAAGAAGTCGAAAATCAATGCTCTAGCTAAGCATATTAGTGCCATGGGAGATGACCACGTATTCAAGTTTAGAGTCTTATCTCTTATATATGAGAATGGCAGAGGTGGTGACATGAGAGTTAGAACTAAGGATACTGAAGCGAAATGGATTGTGAGGCTCAGATCTACTTTTGGGCATGGCCTTAATGAATGCATTCCTATTAAGCCTGTACTTCGTAGTAGACCATTGAATAGATGAATTTTGATATATTTTTAAATATGTTTACAATTTTGAAATATAAATGTAAATATATTTATGATTCTATAATTTTGTTATTTATGTATATATATATATTTTACATAAACAAATGTACATATTTTAAATATATTTGTTTTTATAATTATATATATATATTTTTATATTTTTACAATTATATACGTATATATACATGGATAATTCACTGTCCACTATTTATTGTACTTGTATTATAAATGTATGTATTTCAGATATACATAGATAATTCACTGTCCACTATTTATTGTACTTGTATTATAAATGTATGCATTTCAGTTAGGTAACATTTATTTATTTATGTTTTTAAGTGTAATATCTTTTTAAAAATGTTTTAGTATGTTAATTGATTGTTTGGACTAATTAGGAAGAGTATATAAGGTGTGTATTTTCATGGAGAAGTTACACCTGAAGAAGCTATTGTGAAAGCGCTTGTGTCTTCTGTCAATAAACTGGTACCTGCACGTATATCTGTGGATTCTTTGCTGTTATTTTGGAATCATTCTCAGCCTGGATTTTTTTGCCCTTTGATTTCAAGGGACTTTACATCTGTTTCTGTTATATTGCTGCTTTTTGGGCTCTGTTTTTGCTGATTGTTTTTCTATTTATTTATTTGTATTTATATTTGTTTACTGGAGTTCATCATTGATTTCAATGGAGCAGTTTCACTCTCAGCCTGAGAGGATACAGAGACAAGAAGATATTGTTATGCAGTTATAAAAAATGTAAAGAAAAAAAAATGCAAAAGAGTTATGTTCTACAGATTATATTTACAAAAAAAAAAAAGATTTACCTTTTAATGGTTAGTATTCAATATTTCACATGTACTGCATGGTGTTTGTTTTTTGTTTTATTCTATAGACAATCGACTCATTTTTCTCTGTGTTTGCCTTTTATACTCTGCTTGTCAACTGTTCATCTATATTTTATTATAATGAATGCATGGATGCTATATTCATAAATATGATTTGTTTGAATAAAAATAAAGAAAGAAATAAAGAAAAAAGGAAAGAAAGAAAAAAAAGGTGGCTTTAAGAAGGGAACCTTAATGTAAACCCCTATATTGTCTGCAAGATTGTGAGTTGGCTATGTAACAAATCCCAGGTTGTGAAAGTTGCTGGTTCCCTCCCTGAATATACATTTGTAACTAATAGGGTGCCACAGGTTCATAGGTATATAGATGATTAGTAGGCTAACTATTCCAGGAGGCCTGTTTACACCTAGCCATGCTTCCCCATCCACTTGTCAAAGTTATGTTTTAATTGAATTAGGGGAGAACTCTGCTTTACAAGGATCTTTAAGACACACACACCTGTCCCTTCATTATGTCTTATTTATATTGTAGAAGAGGTTTAGGTCTCTAGACTGAGTATTAATTTTGCAGATGTGCAACAATTCCATCAGGGTGATATCAGAAGATGCTTTGCAGGCCAGGCACTGATCACCTTTTAGCAGTCGGTTGGACAACTACAGGGAAAGGGCTTTAAGGCAGTCTGCATAACGCATGTTGTTTACACCTGTATCCTTTTTATGAGGAACCTGTATGCATACTTCAGTTGCTGCATATGCCTGGCCATGTACATGTAAAAATGGACATTGTACTCAATGATTAGTCTGATAAGGGCGATGTATGATGGAACAATGACATCCTTGGACCTTGATGGCATACCTTTGCTTTCAAGTTCCGCAACACAGAATGATTTCCTTACTACTGTAAGCACATGATGGTCAAATGCCTGGTTGCTCTCTACATGTATTCACAGTACCCTGACCACTGTGTCTACCCCTAGGTGTGTATTATCAGTGTGGTAGATTCCAGGGGTAGCCATCTCCCCAAAGGATGCTGAAATGCATTTTTTGGCCTTGAGTTTTAGTTTGTGGCTTTGGCACCAGTTTTTGGTCTGTATCAGGCCTTTTTGGAGGGTATTTATGTCTGAGGGATTCTATGACTGCTCCTAGTTCATAATCATCTGCAAACTTCATATCATATCATATCATGGTCATCTAGGGCCCTTGATGTTGATCTTGACTTTGGAGAAATGGATGCCAAAAAGCAGCAGCCCTACCACAGAGCCTTGAAGAGCTCTGCTAATGACTGGTATTTTTGCAAAGTAGGATCACCAATCCTAACTTCTTGGGTCCTATCTTTGAGTCAGCTAGCTGGCTATCCAGAAGGTTACATAATGGGGTTGTAACTACTTTTGTGAGTTTATTTACAATGCCCAACTAGACTATTGTGTTGAATGCTTTGGCCAGATCAATGTTGGCAGTATGCACCCTTTTACTCTTATCCATTGCTTTGGTGACCTCATTGAAAAATTCCACCAGGTTAGTAGGCATGTCCTGACCTTGACAAAACTAAACTGGGTTGGATCCAGTTTCTGAATGTTTCTTATGGCATTATTTATCATTTCCATGACAATTGTTTCCATGACTTTGCATATGAGAATCTTCTGACGTATGTGTTTGCAGTAACCAAGGTCCATAGATGGCCCACTCTTGTGCAGAGGGATAAAAGTTGCAGTCCTCCATTCAATGGGCATGAAGCCTGTCTGGAGGTTACATTTAAACAGTAATCCTAGTGGTCCTGCTAGGTTATGTTTCATGCTGTTAAGGAAATACACTTGATTAGCCCTCTGAGTTGCTTGTTTAGATTGATGAGAGAATTTTTATCTTGCTGGGCTTTGCACTTCCTAATTTTTGCCATGTTTTTCTTTCTTTAGTTATACAATCTGTTGATGCTGGGATTCTATCAGGGTAGCTTATTTTTGAGTTTGTCCAGTTTATTCTGGGTGAGTACAGCTGTCATGGTTGCACATGTTTTTTTTAAACAATGCTGGTCATTAAAGTTGAAACTGCTTGGCTTGATCCAAGATTCAGTGACAGCTGAAATGTCTGGGTTGTATGAGGAAAGGAAGGCACTTATTTGCTAAGGTTTGCTGGGAATGCTTTGTGCACTGTTGAGCTCATGGGAGACATGGTAGTCTGTGCAGTTTGTGGATGAAGTGGAGTGCAAGGTCTGAGATTAGTCTCTATGCTATCTCTGATAAGGAGTACTAGAATGGTTGAGTGCATTTGTAGAGATGTTTAGGAATTTTAATGTAAGTGTATGTTTAAGGTGGAGGGAACAGCTGTGCACAGTGGGATGCATATGTATGTGGGACAGGTTATTGTAGACTGGTATGGAAAGTGAGAGCGGTTTTGTTACTGGATGGTAATAGCAGAGTGTTGGAGTGAATGACAGATTGGCAGAGATAATGAAGAAAGGAGTGTGGATTATGTATAATGCACGGGAACTAGACCTTCTAAGAAAAGAGGAATGTAATGAGAAAGCCTGGGAGCACCATAGCTGGTTTATGTAGTGGAATTCAGATATGAGAGGCAACTGAAGAGCGATGTGAACTGGAGTGTTATGAATAAATAGTTTTGTGGAGAGGAAAGAGGATTATATTCAGTGGTGTTTTGGTATGAAGTTAGTATGTCTTTAATGGGAGGGTTGGCGAGTAGGCGGAGAACAGAATGTATAAAGCTGAAAGCTTGGGATGGCTGGGGAAGTGGGGGTGGTCAGAGAGCGAAGTGACCTGTAAGGCAACCTGAATCTCACTGTTTGAGTCATGAAAGACCCAGTCTTATTTGACCATCTATTTCTTTGCAAACCAATGCTTCTACACACACCCGCACTAAGGATTTACATTTACACCAAGAAATAAACAATCCTCATTGGAGGGATAGATTCCAAACTCAACGTATACTTATTCTTATTCTGTGTAATAAGTTACCATTATAGGTTAAACAAAATGCTACTTTGGCTACCCTTAAAGCTTGTCTTGATGACTGAATGGGTAACCACAAATTTATATCAGGGTTAGCATGTGCAGTTCTGCTTGATTTGGGACAGCAGCACTAGAAAGTACTTGAAAATGGTGGCAAGAACATTTACGTTTCTAGTATGTTCCTGTGTTCCTTGGATGAAAACGTTGCTTGCAGAAGAGGCCAATTGCAAATGCTTTGGTGCTGATGCATTAAGTGGTGACTTCAAGTATGATCATGGAAATTTGAGATGGGGTAGGGTCATGCATCATGGTGGCATTTCTTGTCTCTTTTGACTACATATTTTGTATAAGAGGTAGGACAGAGATATGTATCAGATAACTTTGGTGATTGTTTTCTCTCCGTGCCTGCTGACCATCAGTCCCCCCTCCTTTGTATCATCTTGTATCATCCCCTTTCAATCCATCTTGCTGTTTTAAAAATAGTAACTCTCCACTAAACCTTAACTTTTTAAACAGGTAAAACTCAAGTTACCTACTTTCACATCTAACTTCTCTAGTGCACACTGCAGAGTGCATTCTTTTCGATCTTACCTTTAAGCATCCCTTTGACTAGCACTTTCTCTAATACCTGCTGGAAAGCACTAGGAAGCCTTAAACTCATACAAACACTGAACTCTCCTTGTTAACAAGGAGAAATTAATAGTAGGCACTAAACAGCCTATAATTGCAAAGTACCTTGCTAAGGAAGCAGCTCCTATACTTTACAAAGAAAAAAAAAAAAGCCCCAAACCAGGCATGTCCAAGGGTCAGCTTCCGGTGATTTCTCCTGTCCACCTGGTGAATCTGGGCATACTGGGGCAATGCAGCAATTGCCTCATGTACACAGACAACCCTCTCCTCCTACCACCCAACACTACAACCTGTGAGAGATGCACTTACATAGCCAAAATGGAAGCAAAGCTCTCTCCACCCAAGATTGTGCTAAACAGTCAAGAGGAGAAGGTTAACACCCACACTACACCTCAAGCAACACATAGCCCTTCTAAACCCGCACCACCAACACCCACATATAGCAACACTAAATCCACATATGCAGAGGCCCTTAACTGTAACCTGCCCAAGCAACAAAGACCGCTGAAGCTGAAACGCAAACAAACACCAATCACAACCAATGTGTCACATAGTTCACAACACCAGTGTGCCACTCAGCAACAGCCCCTAAGGCAAGACAATGTACCTAACACTTTAGTCATAGGTGACTCTATAGTCCGGCACACTGATGTCCCTCTCACCAGGTTGAATAAGGAGAAAATTACAGTCAGCTGCCTGTCGGGTGCCAGGATCCGCCACATAACGCATGCACTCAAGTCACTCCACAACAAGTACAAATATGACTCTGTCATTGTCCATGTTGGAGTGAATGACTTGAGACGTACCTCCCTGGACTACATGAAAAGAGACATGGAAGACCTCTCGGATCATGTGGCCCAGGCAGGTATGACCCTAGCCCTGAGTAGCATCCTGCCTTCGCCCAGAATGATACCACAATATAAGGATAAAATGATTGACTTCAACAATTGGCTAAGCTTATGGTGTCATTCAAAGGGGATCCAGTATCTGTCTGCCTGGGATGACATGACTTGACAGACCACGATGCTTTGCCAGAGATGGTCTGCACCTGTCACCCCTGGGATTCAGGTTACTGGCTAAGGCACTTGCCACCCCTATAGTGCCTTTTTTAGGCAAACTTCAAAAAACAAAACCACCACCATAACAGGTACAAGCATGCAAAATCTGAAGGTAATGCTACTCAATGCTAGAAGTCTAAACCTCAAAATGCACTCTCTCGAGGCACTCCTAAAAATGGAGAACATTGATATCTGTGCAGTAACTGAGACCTGGTTCAAGGCTCCAGAGAGCACCCCTGCAATACCAGGCTACAACTCTTACCACACTTTTCGGCCACCAAACCAGGACCGAAACACTAAAGGTGGAGGAGTGTCAATATTCACCAAGGATATTCACACCACCAGGCTAGATGGCCAACACAATGTGTCTGAAATTCTCCAAGTGCAACTAACACTAGGTAAGACTGCAATCCAAATTGTAGCTTGCTACAGATCCCCACCATACCCCAAGATTCTCACTACACCTTTCTAAACATACTGGAAAATATTAAGATAGAACCAAACACCCTAATACTGGGTGATTTTAACTATCCTGCCATTAACTGGGAAAACTACTCATGTCCCAACACCTTTGCATAACGGTTCTTGGAATTCATAAATTCCAACGCCCTGGATCAACTAATCCATAGTCCCACCAGGGGCTCCAATATCCTAGACCTGGTCATTACCAACATGGGAAATCAATGCTCCATACCTATGGTCACCCCCTCGTTAGTCAGGTCTGACCATAAGCTAATCACCCTTAACATCCACATCCCACCCCACCCCCAGTAAAGAAACCACTATAAAAAACTTCTCCAAAGCCAACTTCATGCTACTCAAGTCAGAAGTGACAAACTTCATGACACCCATGCAGACAGGAACTGAAAGTTCAACTGCTGAATCCTACACTAAGGCACTGTATGAGCACATCCACTCATGCATGAATCGTGCCATCCCAAATAGAACCAAAATGCTCTCATCCAAAAAAAGGAAGCCAATGTGGTGGTCCCCTGCCATAAACAAACTTTACAACAAAAGGAAGAAACTTTTGCAGAAAAGAGGAAATTCCCAGGATACAAAAAACTCCCTTACTAGCCTCAGTAAGAAACTGAGATGCCTCATAAAATCCTCCAAAGCTAGTTACGAAAATAAAATTGCCAAAGATTCCAAAGACAACCACAAAGCATTCTATAACTATGTCAAGAATCTAAATGGCAATGCTCAGATCTGCTCTGAGCTAAAACAGAATGGCATTAAATATACTGATCCGAAGGATATTGCCAATATCCTTGCAGATCGATTCAGTGCCAACTTCACCCCCCTCTCACCCCCTAAATGGCCCATCTCAATACCGGAAGATTGCCAAATTCCAGTAATAATGGCCACACAGGTAAAAAACGCACTCTCTAAAGCCAAGAATACAGCATCCATGGGACCAGATGACATCCCGGGCTGTGTACTACATGAACTACAATATGAACTGGCACCTCACCTAAGTGTCATGTTTAATCATAGCCTCACCTCAGGTTTCGTGCCCACTGAGTGGCGCAGAGCTACAGTTATCCCAATCCATAAGGGGGGATCCACCTTGGATCCCGGAAACTACTGTCCCATCAGTCTGACAAGCCTTATCTGCAAGGCCATGGAGCGTATTATCATGGAACTTATAAACAAAGACATTGGCAACCTTCAAACACTGGACCCCACCCAGTTTGGGTTTGTGAAGGGCCGATCTTGTCTCCTGAACCTGATTGACTTCTTTGAATCAGTCTCCAGAGCCATTGACAAGGGTAAGGTGGTCCACACAGCCTATCTAGACCTTGCCAAGGCCTTTGACACCATCCCCACTCTGGAATCATAGATAAACTTAGTAAGTTGGGCATTAATCCCTATGTCACCCAATGGGTTGCTAAATGGCTTACTGATAGAACCCACACTGTAAAAGTAGCCGACTCCAAATCCAGCTCCAGACAAGTGACAAGTGGAGTACCTCAGGGTTCAGTCCTGGGGCCACTCTTGTTTGGCATCTACTTCTCTGAAGTACAGGTCAACACTAAGGGACTCTGGCTAACAAAGTTTGCAGATGACTGCAAACTGGGAGCCATTATTGAATCCCCAAATGATGTGGATACTCTACAAAAGGGCCTTACAGAAACAGATGCTTGGTGCCAGAGCCATGGGCTCAAGCTCAGTGCCAAGAAATGTATTGTTATCCCCTTTGGGAAAAAACATGTATCCATGAATTACCATATAGGTGGCAGTACACTAAACACAGAAAGTGTATTAAGAGACTTAGGGACACAGGTGGACAGTGGTCTCACCTTCGATAACCACATCGCCACAACAGTCAGGAAATCCTTCTATGTGGCACACCTCATCACGAAGGGCTTTTCATCCAGAAAAAAGGAGGTCATTGTCCCACTGTACTCATCCCTCATTAGACCCATTATAGAATACAACGCCCCATTTGGTATGTACCTCTCAAGACATCTGCAACAACTGGAAAGGCCTCAGAAATACCTCACTAAAAGAATCACAGACCTAAAGCAGATGCCCTACGCTGACCACCTTAAAAAACTCCAGCTATACTCTGTCACATATCGTCTACTCAGAGGTGATCTCTGCTTAACATACAAGGCCATGTCAAACCCAGAGCTGTTGGACATGCTACACTTAAAGAAATCCCAATCCCTCAGAGCTACACGCTCCAGGGATCTAAACCTTGTCATCACAATAAACAAAACATGCTGGAGGGATAGGTTCCTGACCCAGAGACTCCCCAGACTCTGGAATAGATTGCCCATACATATCAAGCAGAGTGCCTCTTTGGACCTCTTCAAGAGGAACCTTGACGATTGGATGGGAGAAAGGAAATTCACCCCAGGGACCAAGTCAGTCGCCCTGCTAGACAGGGGTCCAGGAAAGTAAATAATGTGGGAAGAAATAGCCAGGGAATTGTTATGGCTAGGCTTGTATAGGCCCTAGGGCTGATAGCCTAGTACCAACCTATGAACCTATGAACCTATGAACCCTGTTATTCTCCAGTCATTTAAGCTGGCCCCAGCATGGAGATGACAATCAACCAGAAGTGGCCATAATCAAGGCAGCCATGGGGGTTATTTTTTAACCTGCATCACATCCAATGATGCAAGCAATGACAGTGTTTTTATTAAGCCTTTAACCCCAAACCTGCTGGCTGGCATAGGCACTCATGTCACTGCAGGAGCCTACTGCATAGTCCCTGTGATTGCCAGTGTTCACACCCACATACTAATGAGGACTACCATCTCTGATTTGTTTAGCCAAGCCCACATTCCTAGTTAACAACTGCAGCAGCTTTTTACATCAGTCTCCACATGCATGTAGTAAATCAGCCAACCACTTTTATCCTCTAGGGTGGGTGAACCAGCACTAGGCCACTCACTTCTACCCATTGTCTGGCTGTTCCATTGCCTGAGTTGCCATTTCATTTGAGGTCACCTGAGCCTACCTCTGAACTTCTTAGTGCAAAAAATCTGGACAAAGACAAAAATAATTTCAGGGCAAAGGCCAATAAATAAGAACAGATTTTATATTGCTCTCAGAAACTTAGATAGTTAGCATGAATTTTCTGAAGGGTATAAAGTTTGTATCTCAATTGTTTATCATTATTTCGTAACTTCTGTCTTCAAATCAGGACATTCTGCAAAATTCTGGACAGTTGAGAGGTATGCAATCTGGGTCCAATCAGGGCTTTATCTCTCTATGCAGCAGAGAAAGACACTACGTATTAATATGTTATCAATTAAAGGAAAACTAATAATGTTTTGTACAGAACTAAGCTGTAATTTTTCTTTCACTGAGTTGCATGTTGACTTCAACTAACTGGTGTAACTAGGTTGCTACTTAAATGGGGAACTAGTAGACAAATTCACTTATCTGTAAAATTTAAATTAAGAAAAAAAGTCTCCTAACCAGATAGGTCTCCTAGGTCATCCCTAAAAAGAAGCAATTGTGTCTCATGCAATTACCTTGTTAACAAATAAATACAAATTAAGAAAAAAGAGAAAAGAAACTATACAACATCATTTAAAGAAAGTACAGATCATTTATTGTTTTCTTTCTACACCTTTCACAGCTCATAGGTAAGTACTAGGCTAGCTGCCCTTGCAGGTCATTTTAAATCTAGCTAATTTTCCTTTGTGCTAGAAATAACCGATCCCATTTGGTTATAGATTGGCCTTACCCATCCCATGGCTGATACTTATGCATCACCCCAATGAGAATAACTGCGATCATGCCATAGACTATTTGAGGGGACATATAAGTTCATAGGTTTATAGGTGTGTACTAGGCTAATGGCGCTGGAGCCTTTACAAGCCTAGCTCATAGGATTACCCTGGCATTGTGCCACCCAACCTTAGTTCCCAGTGCCTCTACCGAGTAGAGCCACTGGAGTGATCCCTGGGGTGAATTTTCTATTTCCCATCCACTCATCAATATTTCTCTTGAAGAAGGCCAGTGAGGTGCTCTGTTTGACATGTATGGGGAGTCTCTTCCATAGCATGGGCAGTCTCTGCATTATGAACCTGTCCCTCCAGCATGTTATCTTGATTGTGGTAATGAGGTGGAGGTCTCTGGAGCATGTGGTGTGGAGGGATTGGGATTTCTTTAGATGTAGCATTTCTAACAGAGCTGGCTCTGACATGACTTTATAAGTCAAGCAGAGACCGCATCTAAGTAGGCGATATGAGACAAAGAATAGTTAGAGTTTTTTAAATCTGTCCATATAGGGCAATTGTTTAAGGCTTAGGATCCTCTTTGTGAGGTACTTTTGCGGCCTCTCCAGTTGTTGCAGGTGTCTAACGAGGTACATGCTAAATGAGGCATTGTACTCGATGACTGGACTAATGAGGGAAGTGTAGAGGGAGACAATGACCTCTTTCTTCCTGGATGCAAAACCTTTAGTAATGTGATGTGCCACATAGAAAGACTTTCTGACCACAGTGGCAATGCAGTGGTCAAAAGAGAGGCTGCTGTCAACCTGTGTTCCCAGATCTCTTATATCACCTTCTGTGTTCAGTGGACTACCATTGATGCGGTAATTCATGGGAACTGGGTTTTTACCAGAGGGGATGACGACACATTTTTGGGCATTGAGCTTAAGGCCATGGTTCTGACACCAGTTGTTGGTCTCAGTGAGGCTTTTCTGTAGGATGTCAGCATCACTTGGGCAGTTAATAATAGCTCTCAACTTGCAACTGTCTGTGAGCTTTGTCAACCAGAGTCCCTTTGTGTTGGCCTGGACATCAGAGAAGTAGATACCAAACAGGAGGGGACTCAGGACTGAACCGACTTGGAGTCAGCTACTTTCACACTGTGGGTTCTATCTGTGAGCCAGTTTACAACCCACCTAGTGATATACGGGTTGATGCCTAGCTTACTGAGTTTTTCTATAATTCTGAATGGGGAATGTTATCAAAGGCCTTGGCCAGATCAAGGTAGCCTGTATGAACCACCTTGCCTTCACCCAGAGCTCTGGTGACTGACTCAAAAAAGTCAACCAGGTTGAGCAGGCATGATCTACCCTTCACAAAAGCAAACTGTGTGGGATCCAGAGTTTGGAGATTCCCATGCATGGGGCAAAGCATTAGGAGCTGCCTCTTTTCATTGGTAGTACAGGGGACAGTCCTGGGGTAAATTTTCTGTTTCTCATCCATAGTTCTATGTTTATTTTTATTTATTTTTTTTTATTTTGCATTTGATGACCGGGAAAGTCTGACTGGACACAGGAACATTTTCAGCGGAGGCTCAGGGAGAAAAGCTCCTCGTAAAACAATGTTACAATACATTTTATAAAATACATAACTGTACTCTTAAGGCATACAAATATACATATAAGAACATATTTAACATTTCTTCATAGACATATAAATCAATACCATCAGAATAAAACATTGTTTGGTAAGAATAAGTATTCAGAGGTTAGAAACTTAGAGGAGCGACTGAATATGGACAGGGATGAATTTTATTTTATGTGGATGAGTAGTCTGTTTCATAACAGCAGTAATCTCTCTGTTCTTTTACTAAGTCAGTGTGTTATATATTATGTTTTGCTAACTATGTCAGCCACTGCTTGTTAAAGCCCACTTGCAGAGCGGACCCCATATATCACAACATGACCTTTTCCAAGTCTGTTCAATATTTATAGTTATTTTTTGAGTGATGGGGTGGTAAATTGCTTGCTAAAACATAGCTATGACCCATCCACAGCTCAGTCCTGGTTTTACTGTTTTGGTCTTCCAGTCACAGAACTCTGTCACCTTTACTTGTCCAATGTCACCTTCGTAGGATATTTCTGGAATATCAGAATCTTTTTGGCTTGATTGCATTTTTTTCATTCACCAAGCCTTTGATTTTTTACATGATCCAATGTTCCTTGCATTTCTGTCAATTAATACAACCTTTATAAAAATGGGTCTATGTTCAGTCATCAAACAGAGAAATTGCAGAATGGCATTACATCAAAAATGTCATTCAGCGAAAGATTTCATGTTGGGGGTGCTGTACCCTCCACACCCCCCATTAATTATGTATACCAACTCCAGGATTGCACTACAGTGGAGAAAGGGCAAATTTCCTGATCCCTACTCTATTGTGATCTTACTCAAATGGTTTGATGAACAGCATGTTTGATGAAACATGCCAGTCGATGCTTTTTCCATTTGATGATTGAACATAGACCCTATAAAAACAATCTAACAAGCTTATTTTTTTACCAGTTAGAGAGCTATTGGAATAAAATTACTATTTAATGAACAATGAATAGCCTCCTGCAACTGCAGTTCTTGGTTTCGTTTTACTATTCTCCCTTTTTTCATGCTAAGGAAACTGAGGACTCTTGGGCTTTTCTTAGTAGAACTTGTTCAGTGAACAAATAAATAAAAACAAATAGGCTATAAAATGTGGTGAACCTCATTCTTCATATGATCTGTTGGAGGATCGTCATTTAAAGCTATAGCTTAACATTTATTTTTCTTTTTGCATTCATTTCCTGGAATGTTACTAAAATCTATTGTAATCTGTCTGTTAACCTTCCTTTTTTCTACTCTGATTTGGAACTTTAACTTGACTTCAGCCAGCATGGCTGTGATGCAGATAGACACAATATTTACTTAGTCCCAGCATCACCTACAAAGTGCCAATATATTTTTGTAATGATAAATGCTTAAAGGCATCAAAGAAAGGTCATGGGATTGTTTGAAGAAATGACCCCAAAGGTGCTACAAAGGGCTGTCTTTCTGATAATTCTAAAGAATGTGTGAAATACTAGTACATACAGAATTACACAGGTGTTGCATTCTGAGTACTGCTGCCTTGTCCCACACTCAGATAACATACAAAGATGGTACAGATAACTTTTCAAAACAGTCTGTGTCAATGATTGTTTTCCTGCTAAGGGTCTTAGATAATGGTGACTGTATTGAAACATCATCCATCTGGCCAGTCACCAATTTTGCTTAGCAATGGCTCTGAAATTATCCCACCTGGCAGATGTCAAATGCAATCAGATCTTTATTATCTACTTATTGTGTTACCTGGTCTATTCATGTTCTCCATTCCTCTCCAGTAGTATACATTGACATAAAGACCAAAAGGCAGAGTTCCCTTAATCATTGTTATGACTATGGGTGTACAACCTTGTTCATCTGCAAAACAGAAACCGAATGTATTCTACAACAGCTCCAGTCTTAATAGCACACTACTGTTACTTTGCTCAGTGACTCTGCTATAGTACTCTTATTAAATCCTAGGCACCCACCAAAAACAATAAATGTTTATTAACTATTGGACTTTATGATGCTGCTAGCCAGAGAAAATTACATTGCACAAAACAAATTTTGCTGTCTTAGCATTCCCATATTAATGCTTTCTACCATCACCTTAAATGTTTGCAGAATTGCAGTATGGACCATATATAAATATAACAGATCAGTTACACCCTCCTGTAGACATCACACTATTTCTTTCAACTGCATTCACAAGTTTCTTCTTTGTTAGGGTATTTAGGAGCCAGAACTGAAAATAGTATGTTGCTGCCAGAATAGATATTAGAACGTCCATTCAACACTCTGTTCTGAAACAGAGGGTACTTAAGAAATGATGCCGATTCTTTCAATGGCGAATGCACCTGCTTCATTATTAATAGGTTCATAGATTGGTACTAGACTGACTGCTCTTCTGGGCCATTATAAGCCTACCCAGTTACCCTGTATGAAAATCAAACCATGTACCTTGTGTCTTTTAGGTAAATACCGTAACCATTATGTCAACCTCTCAGCCCCACATTATGCCAACCTAATAATCTGTAATTTGATGTAATGTCACCCTGTGTCTTTATTATGCTGTTGTTATGCTAATGATGTTGCTGTTACCTGCAACCTGTGCCCATAGATTCATAGATTCATTGACTGTTACTTGGCTAACAACCTGGGGGGGGGCCTTTCAAAGCCTAGTCAAGTTTTCCCAAAATAATAATGATGTCCTGCATTCCAAATAGGCCATTGAGGGCCAGGCACTTATAAACTACCTCTATCCATAAGGGACATGGGTGCCACACCTGGTGTAAATGTTGTATTCCCCATCCACTGGTCTAGGTTGACTTAAACTGGGTAATAGACAAACTCAACTTCACATGGATGGGAAGTCTATTCCATAGGAGGAGGAGTCTCTGGGACACATATCTGTCTCTCCAGCATGTTCTGTTTAAGTCACAGACAAAATTCAGGTCCTTAGACCTTGTATTTCTCATATTCTTTGACTTTCAAATATGTAGGAGATTCAGAAGAGTGGGGTTTGTGGATGCCTTGTAAGCCAGCCATAGATCACCCCTCAGCAATCTATAGGAGACTGAGTAGAGGAAAAGGGCTTTAAGGTACTCTGCATAACACAGGTTTGTTATGTTGTATTCTTTATGTAAAGAAATTTTGAGGTCACTTTAGCTGCTGCATATACATACCAAAGGGAGCATTGGTCTGGTAATGGCAGAGTAGAGTGGGATAATGACCTCTTTGGACCTAGATGCCATGCCATTACTTATAAATTGTGCAACATAAAAGGACCATTAGAGACATAGGTGCCAAACCAGGGACGTGCTTCCTATTTCCCATCCAATTGTCCAAGTCCCACTTGAATGGGATTAAGGAGCAACTTTGCTTCACATGGATGGGGAGCCTGTTCCAGAGACAGGGTAGTCTCTGGGATACATACCTGTCTCTCCAGCAGGTCCTATTTATATCACAGGCAAGGTTTAAGTCTTTAGAATGGGTAATTCTGTTGCCGTTTGTTTTGCGGATATGCAGGAGATGCATCATAGTGGGGTCTGACAATGTCTTTTATGCCAAGCATAGATCTCCCCTCAACAGCCTGTAGGATACAGAATATAGGGATGAGGGCCTTGAGGTGGTCTGCAGAGGACATGTTACTTATGCCCTGTATTCTTTTAGTGAGGAACCTCTGTGGACCTTCCAATTGTTGGATATGTCTGTTTAGGTAGATACCAAAGGGGGCATTCTACTCAGTGATAGGTCTGATGAATGACGACTACAGTGGAATAATGACTTCCTTGGACCTAGATGCCATACCTTTGTTTGTAAGTTGCACAACATAGAATGATTTCCTCATGACTGTAGACAGATGATGGTCAAAGGCTAGATTACTGTCTATGTATGTCCCCCTGTCCCTGACTATTGAGTCAGCTCTTAGGGGTGTGTTGTCAATATGATAGTTACCAGGGGTGTGTGACTTCCCAAAGGATACTATTATGCATGTCTTGGCATTTAGTTTTAGTACATGGCACTGAAACCAGTTGTTTATTTGTTTGTGTCAGCCCTTCCTGGAGAACATTTGTGTCAGTGCGTGATTTAATGACAGCTCCTAATTTGCAATCATCTACAAATTTAGAAAGGCAGGCACCACTGACATTGGCCTTCACTTAAGAAAAGTAAATTTCAAAAATGAGCAGTCCCATGACCAATACCTGAGGGACTCTGTTTGTGACTGCCCTCTTTGTTGAGGTGGACTCCCAAAGTTCTAATTTCCTTGGTCCTGTCTGTGAGCCAGCTGGCTATCTACTGGGTGACATAAGGGTATGTACCTAACCTCTTAAGTTTGTTAACAAGGCCCAAATAGGGTATTGTATCAAATGCCTTGGCCATATCAAGGTAGGCAGTGCAAACCATTTTGCCCTAATCCTTTGCCTTGGTGACCTTCTCAAAGAAATCCACCAGGTTGACTAGGCATGACCTGCCCTTGATGAAAACAAATTGGGTTAGGTCCAGTGTCTAGAGATCTCCTATGTCACTACTGGTCATTTCCATGATAATTCCTTCCATGGCTTTGCATATGAGACTAGTGAGACGTATGGGTCTGTAGTTTCCATGGTCTGTAGATGGCCCACCTTTGTGCAGAGAGATGACTACAGTTAAATGTGAATTCCAGCAGGCTTGATAGGTCATATTTCATGCTATTTATACATCATCCTAGGATACTGTCTGAGCCAACTGATACAGTGTTCATGGTGTAAGAAAGAGCATTGAGGACCTGTTCTCTAGTGACAGCAGGGGGTTATATTTGATGGTGTTTCCTGAGGGAAGGTTGAGGGGTAGAGAGGGATAAAATTGATGATGAATTTGTCAACTGGTAAATTTGTTATATATATTATGGCTTAGTATAGGTGGCGGCATTAACAATGAGCTTTGCACACAATTATGTATTACCTTTGAGGATGAGGACATAGCCATAGAAAGCCTTATGGTTTGCCTTGGCCTGGAGGACAAGTTTACCTCAAATTTGTATTTGGGAGACTTTATTTGTCCTCTGAATTGTTTGTTTAGTTTTGATGTGAGTGCTTTTATCCTGCTGGGAGCTGCACCTTCTAATTTTTGCTATGATTTTCTTCCTTATGTTACACAGTCTATTGACATTGTGATTCCATCAGGGTAGCTTGTTTTAGTTAGCTCTGTACTTCCTCCTGGTGGATGCAACTGCCACTAAGCAGCTATCACCATGCTTGTATAGTATTTTTGTGAACAGTCCTGCATAGGCAGCAGTGTTCTCAGGGTTTATGGGAGCTTGAAATTTTGCCAGGATATCATTTAATAGTAGGAAGTTAACCTTAGAGTAGTTCCTGAATATTCCAGAGTTAGCTGGAGTTCCAGGTTTTATTTTTACTTCAAAGGAGATCATTTTGTGGTCTGACCTTACCTGCCAAGATATTACACTAGGGGGGTGTGCTGCACTCTCCCATATTAGTGAGGACCAGATCCAGTATGGTTAGAACCCTGGTCAGTATGTGCTGACAATCTTGTCCAGAGAGTTTGCCTGCTATAGGTCTCCAACCATGTCCCAAAAACTCACAATCTGTGTTCCTAAGCACCCTGGAGAATATTAGGGCCGAACCTAACACTCTCATACTGGGCGACTTCAACTACCCCTCCATTAACTGGGAGAACTATTCATGTACCAATACACTTGCCCAACTTTCCTGGAATTCATTAATTCCAATGCCCTGGACCTGCTCATTTTTTTCCCCCCACTAGAGGTAGCAACATCATTGACCTGGTCATTACTAACATGGGTGACTATTGCACTATACCAGTAGTCAACTCCTCCCTGGTTATATCTGTCCACAAACTATCACCTTGGAAATCCACATCCCTCCCACCCCCCGCAAAGGTAACCACCATGAAAAACTTCTCCAAAACTAACTTTGGGCTTCTAAAAACAAAGGTGGCTAACTTCATGTCACCCATGCAAATGGAGAATAGTTGCATGACTGTCAAAGCGTACACCAAGATGCTGTCCTCCAAAAAAAAGAAGCAAATCTGGTGGTCCCCTGCCATAAACAAACTCTACAACAGAAGGAGCAAACTGATGCAGAATAATGTGAAATCCCAAGACTGGAAAAACTCCCTTATCAATCTCAACAAAAAGTTGAGATCCCTCATCAAATCCTCTAACGCTAGCTATGAAAACAGAATTTCAGCAGATAGTAAAGACAACCACAAGGCCTTCTATAGTTATGTAAAGAATCTCCATGACAATACCCAGATTTGCTCTGAGCTACTGCACAATGGTACCTCCTATACCAAGCCAACAGATATTGCCAATATACTGGCCGACAGATTCAGTGTCAACTTTACCCCCCCCCCCCAAAGGACCAGTCACAATACCAGTAGATTGCCAGGCACTCAGTATTATTGCTGCACAGGTTAAAACAGCACTGTCCAAGGCCAAGAATACAGCTTCTATGGGACCTAAAAATATCCCTGGCTGTGTTCTACATGAACTACAGAGTGAACTGGCACCTCACCTGTCTGCCTTGTTCAATCACAGCCTCACCTCAGCCTTTGTCTCTACCAAATGGCACACTGCTACAGTCATCCCTCTCCACAAAGGAGGAGTGACTACAGACCCTGGGAACTATCGCCCCATTAGCCTGATGAATCTGATATGCAAAGCTATGGAATGCATCATCATGGACCGAATAAACAAGGATATAGGGAATCTCCAAACTCTGGATCCCACACAGTTTGGTTTTGCGAAGGGTAGATCATGCTTTGAGTCAGTCAGAGCTGTGGTTTAAGGCAAGGTGGTTCATACAGCCTACCTTGATCTGGCCAAGGCCTTTGATACCATTCCCCAGTCAGGAATCATAGAAAAACTCACTAAGCTAGGCATTAACCCCTATATCACTAGATGAGTTGCAAAATGGCTCACAGGTAGAACCCACACTGTGAAAGTAGCTGACTCCAAGTCAGACTGCTGACCAGTCATGAGTGGAGTCCCACAGGGTTCGGTCCTGGGATCCTATCCTGTTTGGTATCTACTTCTCTGAAGTCCAGGCCAACACAAAGGGATTCTGGTTGATAACGTTTGCAGAAGATTGCAAGTTGAGAGCTATTATTAACTCCCCAAGTGATGTTGACATCCTACAGAGAGGCCTCACTGAGACTAACGATTGGTGTCATAACCATGGCCTTAAGGTCAATGCCCAAAAATGTGTCATAATCCCCTTTGGGAAAAACCCAGTTCCCATGAATTATCACATCGATGGTAGTCCACTGAACAGAGAAGGTGTTATAAGAGATGTGGGAACACAGGCTGACAGCAACATCTGTTTTGACCACCACATTGCCACTGTGATCAGAAAGTCTTTCTATGTGGCACATCTCATTACTAAGGGTTTTGCATCCAGGAAGAAAGAGGTCATTGTCTCCCTCTACTCTTCCCTCATTAGGCCAATCATTGGGTACAATGCCCCATTTGGCATGTACCTCACTAAACACCTGCAACAACCAGAGAGGCCACAAAAGTACCTCACAAAGAGGATCCTAGGGCTTAAACATTTGTCCTATATGGACAGACTAAAAAAACTCATATCGCCTACATAGAGGCGATCTCTGCTTGACTTACAAAGTCATGTCTTCCCCAGCTCTGTTAGAAATGTTACATCTAAAGAAATCCCAATCCATCCACACCACATGCTCCAGAGACCTCAACCTCATTACCACAATCAACAGAATATGCTGGAGGGACAGGTTCATAACCCAGAGACTGCCCATGCTATGGAATAGACTTCCAATACATGTCAAACAGAGCACCTCACTGGCCCTCTTCAAAAGAAATTTACCCCAGGGATCACTCCAGTGGCTTTACTTGACAGGCACTGGGAACTAAATGAGTGTCATGAAACCCATTTCACTGAATCACAAATAATTGAAAATAGCAACATTGGAAAATACAACATAAAATAGTGTTTTTGCAGGGGAAGGAAATACCCCCCACATCCCTCATATGGGGACTTTACCCCCACACCCCTTAATTATATATAATAACTGCATGGCTGCACAGCCACTTGTGAAAGTAAAAAAAGAAGTATACAGTAAATCAGTGTTGGTGCACAAGTAGTGATTCACTGTGTATGGTGTTTTTACTTTTCTCAAGTAGTTGTGTGGCGGTGAAGTTAGTATATATATATATATATATATATATATATATATATATATATATATATATATATATATATATAATTAAAGGGGGTGGGGTACAGGGGCCTTACCCCCAGCAAAAATACTATTTTATTTTGCTCAATATTTTTAATGATTTGTGATTCAGTCAAATGGGTTTCAGTTAATAGCTTTTAAGTCATAGTGGGATTTTACCCAATTAGCTTTCAGTCAAATTTTTTCAATCATTTAATTTTCAGTCAAGTACAGTTCAGCCAAATGATAGGTTCTATCTATACAGTGATAGCATAAAACACCCTTTCTAATATTATAATCATAGATAATAACACATTATATAGCCACTTTATTTATGAAGTAGATCACAGATGTCCGATTGTGAGGAAACAAAAAAAAAATGGCCTCAGTAATGTATTTTAGCTTGCTTTTCTCAAACACATACATGCTCTAGCCCTGCCATGCTATTTTCATCCATAGACTGCCTTAATACCAATTTATTATAAACATTTTATTGACTGTGTACTGTCAGCTAACTGAATGTGATCAAGTTAAAAAATAATAGTCACAGTAATGTATTTCAGCTTGTTTCAGTCAAATGTGCACTAACCATGCCAAGTCAGATCAATAACTACTTAAATGTGACCAAGCAACAGAAGATATCAGTCCAGTCATCTATAGACTGTCTCATTTATCACCAATTAGAGCCACATTACTCATGCACATTTCTAATGTCTGATTGCTCTCAAATAACGTAATCATTAAATAAATAATGGCCATAATAATTACTTTTAGCTCAATGCTGCCACAGACACATGGACTGCAACCCCTAATTCAGGAGAATTTATTGATTTTGTACATCTCACATGTCTTACCATGTTCAAACAAATGAATACATAAATAATGGATAAAATAATGTCTTTCCGAGGATCTAATTCACATTATCAAATTTTTAAAATGTCATACCTCATATGGTTGAAACCATATGATTGAAGTTTTTCAAAGTTGAAAAACAAGCAAACAACAAATACAGTGTTTTTGCAGGTTCCCAAAACTCCATGGTAATTATATATACCCACTCCAAAATCAAACTACAATGCAGAAAAGGCAAATTCCCCAATCCCTGGTATACTGCAATCTCAGTACAAACATTTTGATATTTTAAAATGTTGATCATATAGTCTCAGTCCTATGCTTTAAACATTTACTAATGTGAACTAGAGCCATTTCAGCTTGTTGCAGTCATACCAAAACACTGCATATTGTCCATGTTGGTGTGAATGACCTGAGACGTACCTCCCTGGATTACATGAAAAGAGACATGGAGGAGCTCTCCGGTCTTGTAGCCCAGGCTGGTATGACCCTAGCTCTGAGTAGCATCCCACCATCACCCAGAATGACACCATAGTACAAGGACAAAATGATTGACTTTAACAATTGGCTAAGCTTCTGGTGTAATTCTAAGGGAATCCAGTATCTGTCTGCCTGGGATGACACGATCAACAGACCACGCTGCTTTGCCAAAGATGGCCTGCACCTGTCGCCCTTGGGATTCTGGATACTAGCAAAGGCTCTTGCCACCCCTATAGTGCCTTTTTTAGGCAAAGTTCAAATGACAAATTCACCACCGTAACAGGTACAAGCAAGCAAAATCTGAGGGTAATGCTACTCAATGCTAGAAGTCTAAACCTCAAAATGCACTCACTCGAGGCACTCCTTAAAATGGAGAACATTGACATCTGTGCAGTGACAGAGACCTGGTTCAATGCTCCAGAGAGCACCGCTGCATTACCAGGCTATAATTCATACCACACCTTTCGGCCACCAAACCCGGACCGAAACACTAAAGGTGGAGGCATGTCCATATTCATTAAGGATATCCACACCTCCAAGCTAGCTGCTCAGCATAATGCATCCGAGATTATCCAAGTTCAACTAACTCTGGGCAAAACCACAATCCAGATTGTAGCTTGCTACAGACCCCCCCACCATGCCCCAGGATTCCCACTCCTCTTTTCTTGATACACTGGAAAATATTAAGGTACAACCCAACACTCTAATAATGGGCGATTTCAACTACCCTACCATTAACTGGGAAAACTAATCATGTACCAACTCTTTTGCTCAACGTTTTCTGGAAATCATCAATTCCAATGCCTTGGATCAACTTATACACACCCTCACCAGGGTCAGCAATATCCTAGACCTGGTCATCACCAACATGGGTGACCGGTGTTCCACACCAGAGGTTAGATCCTCGTTGGTCACATCCAACCACAAGCTAATCACCCTAGACATCCACATCCTGCTCCCACCACCCATTAGGAAAACAACCGTAAAAAGTTTCTTCTTCTTCTTTGAAGCGGTCACCAAAGCCGTAGACGAGGGTAAGGTGGTTCACACAGCCTATCTAGATCTCGCCAAGGCATTCAACACCATCCCCCACTCTGGAATTATAGATAAACTCACTAAACTAGGTATAAATCCCTATGTCACAAGATGGGTTGCCAACTGGCTTACTGACAGAACCCACACCGTGAAAATAGCAGACTCCAAATCAGACTTCAGACCAGTGACAAGTGGAGTACCACAGGGTTCAGTCCTGGGTCCTCTCCTGTTTGGTATCTACTTCTGTGAAGTACAGGCTAACACAGAAGGTCTTTGGCTAACTAAATTAGCAGATGACTGCAAACTAGGAGCCATAATTGAAACTCCTAACGATGTGGACATCCTACAAAAGGGCCTTACTGAGACAGATGCCTGGTGTCAAAGACATGGTCTCAAGCTCAATGCCAAAAAGTGCATTGTCATCCCCTTTGGTAAAAACTCTGTACCCATGAACTACAACATAGGCAGTAGTCTACTTAACACCAAAAGTTTGATAAGAGACCTTGGGACACAGGTGGACAGTAGTCTCTCCTTTGATAATCACATCACCACAGTGGTCAGGAAATCCTTCTACATGGCACACCTCATCACAAAAGGTTTCTCATCCAGAAAAAAAGAGGTAATTGTTCTCCTCTACTCATCACTCATTAGACCCATTATAGAGTACAATGCCCCTTTTGGTATGTACCTCACAAGACATCTACAACAACTGGAAAGGCCGCAAAAATACCTCACAAAGAGGAATACTGGCCTCAAACAGATGTCTTAAGAAGACCATCTCAAAAAACTCCAGCTTTACTCCATCACATATCGTCTACTCAGAGGCAATCTCTGCCTAACATACAAGCTATGCCAAACCCAGAGCTGTTGGACATGCTCCACTTAAAGAAATCCCAATCTCTCTGAGCTACATGCTCCAGGGACCTAAACCTTGTCACCACAATAAACAGAACATGCTGGACGGATAGATTCCTGTCCCAGAGACTTCCCATACTCTGGAACAGACTACCTATCTATATCAAACAGAGCTCATTAGCACTCTTCAAGAAAAAGCTTGATGATTGGATGGGAGATAGGAAATTCCCCCCCGGGGATCACTTCTGTGATTCTGCTTGACAGGGGCACAAGAAAATACGTTTCTTGGGTGGCGAAAGCCAGGGTACCTTTTTGGCTTGGCTTGTATAGGCCCTAGGGCCAATAGCCTAGTACCTACCTATGAACCTATGAAACATGGACATGTACTCACACACACACAAATTACAGCCTCTTTGTTGACTGGGTAAATCTTATATGTATGAAATTGAATGAATGAATAAATAAGCAAATAATGATCATAGTAATATAGTAATACATTCCAGCTCATTGAAGTTACACTTAAATTTCACCCTCCCACACACATATAGCAGAGCAACAAATTTCAGTGTTATTTAAAATAAAAATCCTTTCAATAAAACAGTTTTCTGTTCATCTCCTTCCTCTTGTGCTGTTAGGGTGGAAGTCAGACTTCCTCAGGCATGAGTGTCCTGTTGCAGAGTCCTTTCACTTTCATTTGACTTCTTCAAGCACCAGACTCCTGCTGTAGAGTTCTTTCACTTTTATTCAGACTTCCTCAGTCACCGGTCGCCTGTTGTAGAGTTCTTTCACTTTCATTTGACTTCTTCAAGCACCAGACTCCTGCTGTAGAGTTCTTTCACTTTTATTAAGACTTCCTCAGTCACCGGTCGCCTGTTGTAGAGTTCTTTCACTTTCATTACGACTTCCTCAGGCACCAGTTTCCTGAAGTAGTTTGAGTTAAAGGGAAACAGCTGCTCACTGCTTTGTGTCTATTAGTCCAACCAGCTCCCTCAGACTCACCATTTCTTCCCCTAGAAACAGCAGGAGGAACTGTACTATAACATAAACATTTTCCCCCTGTGATGGAGTATGTGAAAAGTCTGGGTTATATTGAAATCAGCTCAGGCATTTTTGATTTTATTTTTAATATGAAAATCCAAACTTTACACAAGTTTGCTTCCATGGACTTCTGAGACCTGAAACAGACTCATTTGTAATTAAAAAATGCTGCGTGTTCAAAACAACCTTGCATTTGGTGGGACTACAACCTAGAAGCCTAGTAACAGTGGTATTACTGCTCATTAAGCTTGCAAATCTAGTACTGTAATATTCAGTCAAATTCATTCACACTTTCCTTCTTGCATTCTTTAGATTTATAAATGTAGGGATAGAAGGTCAAACTTCAGTATCAAAAGTACAGTTGTCAAAGTCTGCGCTGTGGAATTAAACTGCATTAGTAAAATAAAACAAAAAAAGTCTCATCAAAGCAAATATCTAAACTGCTCAGCAATATATCATTCAGAATAGCAGATAACATTTAGTTACCTGTTACTTATCCACAGTAAAATATTTCCAGGTCTGTGTTTGAATACCGTGTTGTGCCATGCAAAGGGAGCAGAGGCAGTGCTCCCAATGCTATTTATTTATTTATTGGGATTTGTTTACCAGGAAAGTTCAACTGGGTAGAAGCCATTTTCAATGGAGGCCTTGGGGGGAAAAATCTCCAAATTATTACAAAACATTTTAGGAACAATAATTTAACAATCATCAAAAATAAAACAAAGTATCTGTAGCTTAAATAATTATAACAAATGAAACATAACACAAAGCATTGGTTAAGAATCAATACAAGGTATATGACAATCATTTAATATTTAGATAGACAGTTTGCAGAGAAATTAAAGGTAAGTTAGTTTAATACAAATAGGAATTGCAATATGAAGTGAGGAGAAAACAGGCTTATGGTATATTTAGAGAGAAAGTCATAAGAGAATTGGATAGCGGCAAGGAAGTGAGTGAGGAAAGGGAGGGTACGAAGGCATAAGGAATGAAGAGGTACTTGTTCACATTTAGGGATATAGTTTATCCTGGTTTTGAGGAAGAACAGGAAGCCTTTCAGAGTAGTTTTGAAAAGTGGGAGGGAGGGTATAGACCTGATGGATACAGGTAAAGAGTTCCAGGCCTTAACAACCTTGTACAAGTATAGACAACAATACTCAACAGGTTTACCAGGTTTCTAGTTAAACAGGACTTTTTGGTCACTGGATCACAATGACCGACTGGGAGCATAGTTGTCTTGAATGTTTTTTGGAGCTGGACAGGCAGATGGATGCTGGATAATTTTATAGGTGGTAAGAAGTTATGTACATGTTAGTTGATGTGTCAGTTCTAACCAGTTTAGGCTTTTTAGTGCTATACAGTGGTGGGTTCTGAAAGGGGTATGTGGTGCAAATTTAGCAACTTTATTATAGCATTGTTCAAGTTTCAATTTTTGTGAAGCTTGGAGGTTAGTAAGGGTGGGAGCACCATAAAGAAGAGTGGGGAGGGAATAAGTAGTGGCAAGTGTAGTTTTAGTTACATTGGTGAGAAAGTTTTTGCATCTGTAAAGCATCGCTAGTTTTTGATGATTTTTTATGCACATTTGTATATGCAGGATGAATGTAAGATTTCATTTGTCAAAAAGTTTTGTTTTGTACTATGCTGGACTGGCATCTTGTCCAGGATTAGAGCTCTGTCTATTGCTCACTAAGTGCAGAGATAGACTTTGACATCCCCTGGGACTCTGAACAGGATACAATAGGTACTGGAGAACAAACAGAATAATATTATTTTACTATGCTTCCTTCCTCTGTTGCAATTCTGACAGATGATTTTTTTTTCTTCCTGCATGTGTTTACTTAGGTATCATTGTTTAGTATGAGACAGGTCTGAGCATGTCTTAAAAAGATTGCTAATATGTAGTCATGTATGCCCAGCTGTATATCTGAACAGATATATCTATACCACCAATGTAATTCCCCTTAGGCCCGATGCCAGTATTAATATACATACAGGGTACATATGGAGGTGTCATATTCTTGCATTCACTTCACTCTTCTTAAGGTAAATTTATGCTTATTTGCCACCCATACTTTTTTGATATTTGCATAAATATATTCCATATATATGTATCATGACATGAATAGTGCAGCTATTTGAAACAAAATCATATGCTTCCAATGAGTGAAGAAAGACTATTTAGTCCAAGGTGGACCAGGATAATAGCCATGATATGAGCCGAACTTGTCCACAAGAATGCCCAGCCATGCACAAAAAAGAGTCAACCAGGGAAGACAGAGAGCTACATCGGAGAAGATAGCAGCCCTTCTACACAGTACACATAATATTCCTTGACAGTGGGATGAAATTTGGCTACAGACATTGGACATGAAATGACAAAACCAGTAAGGACTTGGAGAGGCCAGTGACCCTACAAGAGAGAAAGTCTCAGCCAAACTAAATTATGCACCTCTTTTTATATAGGTACGACTAACAGAATGCTAAAAGAGTGTGTATTACAGCATTTATGTGATATCAGGAATGGGAACATGTTGAATGCACTGGCCAATCATATTTCTAGCAACAATGGTCACTCCTTTAATTTTACTGCACTGCAACTTGTGTTAGAGGATATAAGGGGTGGGGATTTAATAGAACAGAAGTAGCAGAGATGAAATGGGTTGCAAAATTACAGGCAGATAAACCACCAGGCATTACTGCCAATACGCCTTTAAAACCAGCTTTAAAGAAAAGGGTGTTGCATTACTGAGCTAATTGCTATGTTTTCATTGGTTGCTCTGATTTTTATTCGTTACTTGATTTACCATTATGGTATATATTAAGTTGTGTTTTAATTTGTATGTGGATCTGAAGAAGCACACACTGTGTGAAAGCACTTATCCTACTGTTTTATCTATTAAAATTTATGCCAGCAGCTGTGGTGGTCACTTGGATTTGTTTTTTTACATTTTTCTACTGGTTATCTCAACATCCTTTCATTGCCGTTTGTTGCTTTATTATTCTTGTTTTTCATGTTGTGGCTCTACGGCAACACATGGCTGAAGCTGTGATATAGAACGTGGCTATTGTCCCAGTGATGAGGCCTCCAGGAATGGATGTTGGAAATATTTTTTGAAACTTGACAGCAATCTGTTACTGAGGCTGAACTTAACAGGCAAAGAGATATTAGAAGAACCCCTTGATTTGGATATCTTAAAACTACCTTGAAAGAAATTGAGAATGGTTTGTTTAAATTAAAGAGACTGCAGTGGCAACACCTCCATTTGGAGGCTTGTCTTCACTGCAAAGTTGTCCCAAGGGGCTTAAGGGTTTTATGCATACCTATCTATGGAGAGACCTTTCATGAATTATTGAAGCAATGGCAAATGTTAAACATGGACTTAAGCTTCAATTATATTAAGCTCCTCATAAACTTTTTTCGCCCCCATGAAAATTAACTTGTCAGAATGGAGGCTTTACAGAAGGAGCTATATGAGTAATTCAGTGATGCCTGTTATACCTCTGAACTAGGTAGTGTTTTAATAAATGTTTCTTGCTTATGATGATCACCTGCAAATACAGAAAAAAGAAAACTTGAGAGAGATTTCAGTGATTTTAAAAAAGGGCACATTTTTGTGTGGTTGCCTGAGCAACAAATGAGGGATAATGTGACCCGTGATGTAGATATGATCCATAAATCTGATACTGTATAACAAACTGTATCCTTAAATGGAACAAATCAAATAGCCGCTACTGATGAGCCAGCAAAGCTTGTGTCCAATCAATTTCTTCAGGGAGGTGCTAAACCAAATGCTATAATAACTAGCCATAAGCCTTTGGATAAGGTTTTTCCAGATTTGCTAGCCCCTTTCAAACTCCCCCAATCACAGAGGCGTGGGCGTCTTCACAGCCAGAGCTAGAAGAGACAGAAACTGTCGATGGAGTATGCGTTAGCAATGGAAAGAATACTACGCAAGAAGTACCATCTTTAATTGCTAATTTGTCTTCTTTGACATTGACTGAAGCACAAGAAAAGTCTTAAACAGAGGGGTCTACATTTGTAAGCAATCGTCAATCACAGGTTAGTGATGTTGTTGTGGATTTCAGTTTGTTTGCAAAGAACATTGCTCTGAAAATTATGTATCCATCTAATAACATCTCAAATGTTGATTGTTTAAAGAGACCCAGTCTGTATAACCTGCAACCGCATCCTGTTATTGAAGTTGTTTTTAAAATTTGTGAAACTGAGACTTTTGAACAACTTAATAATGCCGATAAGGGCTTTTATAACTTGAATACAGATGAACATTTAGCGCTACAACAGTTGTGTGATAATTCTAGCATTTCTATTCGTCCCGCTGACAAAGGTGGGGCAGTTGTTTTGCTTGATTCTACATGTTATGTTTATAGCATGTTTGAAATGCTGAATGATACCACGACTTATGCTACCATCATGAGTATCAATATTAATAATAATACTGTTAAACAATGTATACATAGTTATTTGTATGAATTAATGTTGACTTCTACTTAAAGTAAAGAATTATATGATTTTATGTATGTGGAAAAGCCTTTGGTCCCTACCATTCATGGCTTACCCAAGATACACAAATGGATTGTGAATCCACCGATGCGTCATAGTTTCGGGATGAGGATGGGCAACAGAGCTTATTTCAATTTTTATAAAAAAAACAATTAAATTGGCTAAAGCACAAGTAGCTGTTAGAGATACTGAACATTTTTTATGTTCATTGGGAGACTATGCTAGGATCTTGGAATCCATTGGATCATATATATTATTGGTCACATTAGATATTTGCACATTATTTACTATAATACCTAATGATTTTGGTGTCAAATCAGTCAAGGATTTCTGAACAGGTAACACTCAGTATACACCAGCACATATTGATTTGCAAGGTGTTTTGCTAGAGTTAGTACCAGACAATAACATTTTTCTTTTTAATGATTTTTTTTGTATATGCAGAAACTTGTGTGGTGATGGGAACCCCTTTTGCTAACAGTTATGCCAACCTAGTGTTGGCTAACTGGGAGAGCAAGGTGATTTTCTCCAGTCACAAGTTTAGCTCACATCTTTTATATTATAAGATATTCATGGATGACATCTTTATTTTATGGAAATGGACTAGCGATCTTCTGGAACAATTTGTTATTTACATGGAACAACATAGCACATGTTTTAAGTTCTCTTTAAGATAGTCAGATCAACAAATAGATTTTTTAGATGTGAGTTTAACTATTCAAGATGGTATTATTGAGAGCTCATTATTTGGGAAAGAGTGCAGAAGGAATGGATTGCTCCACCGTTCCAGTATGCACCCTACCCATATTTTTAATAATATAACTAAAAGGCAATTCTTAAGGATGTCTAGATTATACACCAATAACCAGGATTATTCACAAGCTAATGTCAGATTGAATGTGATTTCACTGAAAGAGGTTATGGGACAGTAGAGGTAAAAAGAGTACTTAATGAAGTTAAGGATTTACGTCCTACTATGGGTAAACCTTACTTCATCAGTGATTTGGACTGTAATGTTTCCATGACAGCTCACAGCTATTATACTGGGCTCAGACTGCTAATAATTATACTTGTGGGGGGGGGGGGTTCCATTAACCTCTGGTAGTAACATCAATAGGGTATGTGACATCATTAATAAGAACTGGTCCATTTTATCTGATGAAAAAATAAAGATATCGTAGGAGATAAACCCAGGTTTACATTTAAAAAATAACGTTTCACTCAAAAGGCAATTGTGTTATACTTTAAATAAAAGGCCATCTGTAAAATCAACTAGATTAGGCACACATCCTTGTAGAAATTGTAAGGCATGTCAAGCTATGTCTGGCAATAATGTTGTACATCCTACAACAGGATGTAGGTTCTTTTTCAAATTTTATGCAGACTGTAGGACAAGAAATTTAGTTTATTTAGACAATGCAAATTATGCACCTCTTTTTGTATAGGTAAGACTAGCAGAAAGTTGAAAGAGTGTGTGTATTACAGCATTTATGTGATATCAGGAATGGGAACATGTTGAATGCACTGGCCAATCATACTTCTAGCAATAATGATCACTCCTTTAATTTTACTGCACTGCAACTTGTGTTAGAGAATATAAGGGGTGGGGATTTAACTAATAGAACAGAAGTGGCAGAGATGAAATGGATTGCAAGATTACATGCAGATAAACCACCAGGCATTAATGCCAATATGCCTTTAAAACAAGCTTTAAAGAAAAGGGTGTTGTGTTACTGAGCGAATTGCTTTGTTTTCATTGGCTGCTCTGATTTTTATTCATTACTTGTTTTACTTTTATGGTATATATTAAGTTGTATCAATCCAAAAAGTAAAAATTGCACTCAGTAGGATAAATGCTCTTTGTTGAAAGAAAATGCAATAAACAATCCAAACAATAAAACAAGAGCGAGGCAAACAGACAGCTCAACCTTAGTAAAATCGACAATGAATGTTTATTACACAATAGAATGGTAAGCGCTTTCACTGTATAGCTTCCTCAGACCTTCTAGCTGAAACACACTTCATACATTTTATAAAAAGATTTGAATTTATCATAACCAATGAAATGCTTCGTAACATTAATTCATTAATTAAGGTATTAATCAGTAATCTGCTAAATGTTACGTAATTTAAAGTGCTACTCTCAATGAATTCAATAACTAAATAGTAAATACATTCAAATACAAGTATAAAAAATATATATTCAAAAAACATTTCATCTGTTAACTTTCCTACTTTTTAATAAAGGTTTTATTGAGGCTCGTTCATTATGTCCTTTACCTACATCAGCACGTAGGGGCGGCGGCTGGTGACTTCAAATTAAAGGGGGGCTGCAGGAGACAGCTGAATGGGTGGGGCCAATGTGAAGGGGTGTGACCAACTAGAAAAGGGTGGGGCTATGCTCAAAACCACAACAACTGAAACTTTAATTATATACGCTGCCCTGGGTGCCAAACCGTCATTACGAGAGTCCAATCAAGACAAAATGAAGTGTAGAAGAAAAAATATTCAATGCATTGGCTACATGACAACTTACTTAATATCTAGATGCAAACACAAAGGTTGTGAGGCATGAAAAAATAAATTGCTTTTTAAATACATTACTGGAATGCCAGTCAAAATCAAGTATAAAATAAAACAAGCAGCACTCAGCTCAAACAACTTCTCCTTGCACTGCAGTTCTAATTATAATTTATATTCAGCTTTATAAAATTACCAAGTAACATGCTAAATGTAGCAATCTCTGTGATACCCCCACTTGTAAAAATGTTTCTTATCCAAAAAAGACCTGCTGCCTGACAACAGCTATTTACTTGTTTCATGGGGAACACATGATCAAAGTAAAAAATGAACAGCGAACAAGAAACAAGCTCAAGATAAATTGCTTAAAGGATTACTGCACAAGTTATGGACCACACATGATAGATTGCCATTCTGTTTAGTTTATGGGTAAAGCCTGCAAAGATAACTGCAAGTCTCCAACAAATGTAATGAGCTTCTCAAAATACTGTAATCCTGTCCTTTATTTGAAATACTGTCATATGCATTTCAATACCTAAGGCTTATACGTTATCTAGTTATGTAAATATTCTCTGCATGGCAACAATGAAAAGGCTTTCTATTTTGGTAATTCTTTAACAGTATGCTTATTAAAGCTTACTTGCATCTTACAATCTCCGACAAGCTTATCTGATGGTCAATAAAGCATTGCTACTTTAATACAGAGCAACAGCATGTATTTTCTAAATAATAAGAAGCATAAATCAACAGTATAAAAATATGACAGAAAACCAGAACATTCTGCAAAATCAAGGACAGATGAAAAGCCACGGTCGTACTTGTGGTCTACCTTGGATGGGGGAATACTGTGCACACTTACACTGCATAACTGCTCCTTGCTTTGCTTGGACACATCCAGAGTCACTACATGGGAGAGTGGGGTGCAACAAGTAGGCCACAGTTTGGAATGTCTCTGGCTGACGGTGATGGCTCTGACACTCATATCTCTCAACCTCAGAGCAAGAAATCTGGAAAAAGCCATACGAAGAAGTGGGACACAGGCCCAAAAATAAAGACAATGTTTAAATATTGCTCTTATAAACTTAGAAAGATAATAGAATAGTAGTAGGTCTTGCATGAGTATGAATTTTTGAAGATATGAAATCTGAAACTCAAATGTCTGCCATTATTTTCTAACTTCAGTCTTTAATGATTTGCTACTAATTTGCCAGAAAACCACAATTTTATGAAAAACAGACCAAAAATGTTATGCAAAAATATAAAATTGCCACACAGTACAGCTGGGAACCTTTCAAAGAAGAGACACCTTTTTAAAATTAGTACTGTTAACTTGAGCAGCTGACAAAATAAGAGCATCTACATGCATTTCTGAAATAAAAGTAATCTATAACTCTGATCATTACAGTTATTTATAATTATAAACCCTCCACATTTTCTTCCAAAATTGCCATTTTGCAGAGGGATTATTAGGGTGAGAGCAACATTTTGAGCCAAAATTGGGGACAGTTGAGAGGTTTGGATATTCTTAATTCTATAAAGCGATTTATTTGCACATATCTCTCAACCTCTTAATGCAGGAAATCTGTATAAAGCCAAATATATTGGGGGAACATGCAAACAGTACTAAAAATTGCTCTTGTATAAACTTAAGACAGTTGATAGAATAACAGGTCTTGCTTTAGCATGCATTTTTCTGAAGGTTATGATGTCTGAAACTCAATGTCTGTCATTATTTAGTTACTTCATTCCTAAATGATTTGGCAGAAAACCACAAATTTTATGAGGAACAAACCAAAAATAAGAAGCAAAAATCTATTAATTCTGCAAAATTCTGGACAGTTGAGAGGTATAGTTCAGCCGGGGCTGTCTGAGATTGCTGCCCCCCCCCCACAAAATCATGGTCGAATGGAGCGTCCCCCCTGCAGCCATTCTAATGTCCCATTCCTTGGTTATTTCACCCCATTTGCCATAAACACTATACTGTGCATACTGCTTTACTTCTGCGATGATATGGATTTCATTTGAAAGTTTTATTTTATATTTTACAGTATAAACCCTAATAGATATCTGCTAAACAAAGCAATGCAGTCTCACAATGAAAATAGACTTAGCATTAAAACTTCTCTGCCCTTGAAACTCACATTCATTGAAACAGCATTGAAACCCACATTCAAAGAAAATACATTTTGCCAGTGGCAGATAAAGATTAATTTTGGGCTGTTTTCAAATCATAGGCCCCTTGAATACAAAACATACACATGCTCTTTGATACACCTTCCTGACTGTATTAAATTATATTCCTTGTACAATACAGTACAGTTGAACTGTCCAATTCAGAACATTTCCATCATAAAAGTCTACTCAAACGTCAACAGTCCACCTGTATCAGTAAATATGCACGATCTCTGAAGAAGTAAAAGCCATCTAAATAATTCCACATTAAAGAAATCTGTTAACTAATGAAGAGGTTACTGCTAGCAAACAACTTTATATGTCATTGTTTCATCTACAAATAAAGTGCCTGTTGCCCTTGAGGAATAAATTGCTTATGTTGCATTAAAAAAATTATAATGCTAGTAATATCACAATAGGGAATGGATGGCAAACTGATAACAGGTTCATAGTTACTATGTATCTTCGCCAAAGAGGACTGCAGCATCCATCCCCTTTACAACAGAGTACAGTATCAGCAATGGATCTACCCACTGTGGGAGTAGAAACCACAGCCTTCTGCATCAAAAGCAAGTACACTACCTGTTGTGCTATTTACAATATAAGCAGACTCGGCATAAGCAGCACTAAACTTTTGTTCCCCTGCAGCTCTCAGCTCCTTGTAAAATTTACTCGACACTTAGGTGCAGCTCTGAACTTTGCAGCACAATAAATCTGGACAAAGCCAAAATTTATTTGGGAGGGGGACAAAAGCCCAAAAACCAGGGACACATTTTAAACATTGCTTGTATAATGTTGGAAAGTTGCTAGAATAAAATGCTGTGTTACCACCATACATTTCACTGCCAAGTGTTGAACCCAGGTCCCTGTGCAAAACAGCCAAAGCAACATACCACTATGCCAAATCATCTATTTTTAGGAAAGAAAGGAAGACTGAAACTTAAATGGCTACCATTTAGTGAATTCAGTTCTCACCATAGCTGTCAACATTTTAGCACAAAACACCTGAACAAAGCCAATAATGGCGAAATACAGCCCCCAAACATATTCAGTGAGTTCAGTTATCACCATAGCCCTCAACCTTGGCACAAAAAACCTGGACGAAGCCAATAATGGGGCAATACAGTCCAAAAAATAGGGACAAATATCCACTGAGGACACGAGAGCAAACCCACACAAACACAGGGAGGACATGCAGATTCCACACAGAAGGCACCCCAGCCAAGAATCAAACCAGACAACCCATAGCTGTCAGGCAACACTGCTACCACTGCACCATTGCACTACTGTCTGTTTTAAGTAACAAAAAAACACAGATTTTATGAGGAACAGAACAAATATGAGGCAAAAATTTGCAAATGTGACGGCCATGTACTCTGCACACACACACCTGCCTGACGGCCATGTACTCTGTACACACACACACACACACACACACACACACACACACACACACACACACACACACATACACACACACACGCGCGCGCGCCTGACGGCCATGTACTCTGCACACACACACCTGTCTGACGGCCATGTACTCAGCACACACACCTGCCTGACGGACATGTACTCTGCACACACACACACCTGCCTGACGGCCATGTACTCTGCACACACACACACACACCTGCAAATTTGGTCCTCCATATGGCGATGTACTCACAGCTGTTTTGATTGGTCCTCCTCCATACTAGCGATCCACGAATACAATCCTGTCCTCCATACTAGCCCCGCACATGTGGTCTCAGTCTCCCGTGAAATGTGAGGAGGCTGGAGCCTCCTGCAATTGGTCCAGCCTGCGGGTGATACAGTCCGGTGACCTTCCAGTTTGTGCAGTCAGCACCGCACAGATCTCTGGGTTGGAAGGGTGGAGTTAACTCCCTTCCTTATCCGGACTGCCTAACTGAGCAGTCTGGTGCTCAGGAATGCCTGAACATGCGTGCTTGGAGTTCTGGTCTGCCTAACACAGCAGCCAGGAACTAAGTACGCATTCGCAGAGTCCAAGATATTTTTATTTATTTTTATATACGGGATGGTGGGGGGACTGGGGACTTTATTTTATGCACAGGTGGGGGACCCATTTTACAGGTGGGAGGGCTGCAGTCCTGCAGTCCTATAGCACGAGCCGCCCCTGCATAGGGCAATGATCCAGTTCACTTCCCTACTCTCCGTATAATTCTTAATATTTCCCTCCCTAATGTTCGGTTTAATTACTTCAATGACTCTAAACTTAAAAATATGATGCTCCCCCATTTGTGTAACATGCTTAGACAATGCATTGCAAGTGGAATGAGTTCTAACACTATATAGATGTTGTCTAATTCTATCTCTGAATGGCCGATTAGTCTTGCCAATATAGAATGAATCACAGGCTTCACACTTCACCATGTATACTACATTAGAAGTAAGACAATTAGCAGATACACTAAATACATACTCCTCATTGGTGTCTGGATGTATAAAAGTATTACTGGTACATATATAATCACAGAAATTACATCTGCCACATGGCTGTGTAGTAGCAACCCTGTCATTTCTTCTACTGCCATTTTCATTTCTGTAACACAATAGTCTTTTCAAGTTCTTCTTCTTTTTGTAGGAGAAGTGGGGTACAAGTTCTCCTATTTCTTTATCTACAGACAAAATGGGCCAATGTTTAAGAAAAATATCTATCAATTGCCTATTATTGCTAGTATAGTATTATGGTATTTTCAGGAAACTTTTATTTACAGTTTTTATAACTCGCCTTTCTTCTCTGACTTCTGGTCCGTAATAGGGTTTAGCAGTGCTATGTCTTAACTCCTTAACTAATGAAAAATTTACTTCACTTTTCTTGTTTACTATAACCTCTTACAGATAGTCCTTCCTCCAAGTTTTTAGTCTCATTCACATAACCTTGCTCAGATGGATTTAATCTCGATGCTCTAAATGCTTGTCCCTTAATCAAATTTTTAAATACAAAATTAGGATGCATACGAGTCCTAGCTAGAAGTGAATTCCTATAACTTGGTTTTCTAAATACTCCTGTATTTATTAGCCCATTCGCTAGTCTCTCTATATATAGGTCCAAAGACTCTATTCTATCTACTGACAATACCATAGTAAATTTTAAAAATGTGGTCAAACCATTCATCATATTTAAAAATTCTATTAATTGTGTCTTACTTCCTGTCCACAATAAAAAAAAATAATCGACAAATCAATGATAAAAAAACACATACTGTTTAAATAAGTCTGTACCAAATAACACTGTATTCTCCCATTGGGCTAAAAACATGTTGGTGTAGCTATTGGCACATATAGGCGGTTGTTTGACACATATGTACTTAATACATACTGTTGGTCTCATAGGAGGTTTACTTGGGTGCTTATGAACCTTCAGTAGACCTTGTATCACAGGGATCAATGGCCTCTAAATACTGTTGGTAGTCCATAACTACATATTTATGTAGTTCATCCTCTGTCAATTTTAAATAGTTCATCCTCTGTCAATTTATGTATATATATGGTTCTACCTGACTTCGTCGACAGCTGAGAAGACCGACATCGGAATCCGGAGCTCCAGAAGATCGAAAGCGAAGAAGACCGACGCGAATCGCGGGTTGCAGAACATCGACAATGCAGAAGACCGACACGACGGATGACAACACCAACGCCGAGGATGCTGACATGGGGAAAGGCTGTGTGAGTATGCGGTAGTGACGGACGTTAGGGTGCGAGGCAGGTAAGTGTGGAGATTGACGGTCTGTGGGGATAGGGGTGGGTTAAGTGAGTTAGGGTTAGGGAGCGATAGGGGTGGGTTAAGTGAGTTAGGTTAGGAGCGATAGGGGTGGGTTAAGTGAGTTAGGTTAGGAGCGATAGGGGTGGGTTAAGTGAGTTAGGGTTAGGGAGGCGGGTTAAGTGAGTTAGGGTTAGGAGGCGATAGGGCGGTTAAGTGAGTTAGGGTTAGGAGCGGGTAGGTAAGTGCGATAGTGACGGACCTTAGGGTTAGGGTAAGGTTTAGTGTGGGCTTGTAAGGATTTTGGTGTGCTTGTGTTGTGTGTGTGGTTTGTGGAATGGGGATGTGTTTTGTTTTGTATGGGGTTTCGTGTTTGTGTACCGTCGGTTATTTCGTTGTCGGTTATGTGTGGTTTCGTGTTTATGGACTGTCGAATATGTGGTGTCGGTGATGTGGTTGTCGGTGTTGTGTGGTTTCGATTATGTCAGGTAGAACCATATATATATATATATGTATGTATGTATGTATTAAGTACATATGTGCCAAACAACCAGCCCTTGGTTGATGCCTATTTAAAATTGACAGAGGATGAAATACATAAATATTATTCTGATAAGAAAAAGAAAGGTAGAAATCATATGATTAGTAAAAATGTAAATAAAAATAATTTAAGTTATGGAGAGACACTAGCACTTAAGAAGTTGCAGTCAAATGAAAACATAGTGATTAGACCGGTGGATAAAGGATGTCCGGTAGTAGTTATGGACTACCAACAGTATTTAGAAGCCATGGAGGCTATGTTGAAAGAAGATGAACAATATAGTACCATCACAATGATACAAATTCATAGTATTATTGAATATATTCATGGCACATTGATGGATGATTTGAAGAGCGGATTGTTGGATTATAACACATTTAACTACCTTAAAGTAGAAAGTCCATTGATCTCTGTGATACAAGGCCTACCGAAGGTTCATAAGCACACAAGTAAGCCTCCTATGAGACCAATAGTGGCAGGTGGAGGCCACTGAGCCACTATCTCGGTTTGTGGAAAGATTTCTCAGGTCTGTCATTGATCAGAATAGAATGGTGTTAAAGGACACTAAACATATTTTGATTGATTTATATGATTATTTAAATGCTCCTATACTTCAAAGGGAATTTTTATTCGTTACATTCGATGTGCAATCTCTCTTTACCAAGATTCCTAATTCTATAGGTGTGTCATATATGCATGATTACCTTTTAACTAATAGTGAATATGATGTTATCAAGATTGATTTAATCTGTCATTTTTTAGAACTAATATTAGAAAATAATGTGTTTATTTTCAATGACAGGTTTTATATACAAAATGATGGCATAGCTATGGGCACGTCTTGTGCCAATAGCTACGCTAACATGTTTTTAGCCCAATGGGAGAATACAGTGTTATTTGGTACAGACCTATTTAAACAATATGTGCTTTTTTATTGTTGATTTGTCGATGACTTGTTTTTATTGTGGACAGGAAGTAAGACACAATTAATAGAATTTTTAAATATGATGAATGGTTTGACCACATTTTTAAAATTTACTATGGTATTGTCAGTAGATAGAATATAGTTTTTGGTCCTATATATAGAGAGACTAGCGAATGGGATAATAAATACAGGAGTATTTAGAAAACCAAGTTATAGGAATTCACTTCTAGCTAGGACTAGTATGCATCCTAATTTTGTATTTAAAAATTTGATTAAGGGACAACCATTTAGAGCATTGAGATTAAATCCAACTGAGCAAGGTTATGTGAATGAGACTAAAAACTTGGAGGAAGGACTATCTGTAAGAGGTTATAGTAAACAAGAAAAGTGAAGTAAATTTTTCATTAGTTAAGGAGTTAAGACATAGCACTGCTAAACCCTATCACGGACCAGAAGTCAGAGAAGAAAGGCGAGTTATAAAAACTGTAAATAAAAGTTTCCTGAAAATACCATAATACTATACTAGCAATAATAGGCAATTGATAGATATTTTTCTTAAACATTGGCCCATTTTGTCTGTAGATAAAGAAATAGGAGAACTTGCAGGGAAGTACCCCACTTCTCCTACAAAAATAAGAAGAACTTGAAAAGACTATTGTGTTACAGAAATGAAAATGGCAGTAGAAGAAATGACAGGGATGCTACTACACAGCCATGTGGCAGATGTAATTTCTGTGATTATATATGTACCAGTAATACTTTTATACATCCAGACATCAATGAGGAGTATGTATTTAGTGTATCTGCTAATTGTCTTACTTCTAATGTAGTATACATGGTGAAGTGTGAAGCCTGCGATTCATTCTATATTGGCAAGACTAATCGGCCATTCAGAGATAGAATTAGACAACATCTATATAGTGTTAGAACTCATTTCACTTGCAATGCATTGTCTAAGCATGTTACACAAATGGGGGAGCATCATATTTTTAAGTTTAGAGTTATTGAAGTAATTAAACCGAACATTAGGGAGGGAAATATTAAGAATTATACGGAGAGTGGGGAAGTGAACTGGATCATTGACCTAAATGCTGATGTAGGTAAAGGACTCAATGAACGAGCCTCAATAAAACCTTTATTAAAATGTAGGAAAATTAATAGATGAAATGTTTTTTGAATATATATTTTTTATACTTGTATTTGAATGTATTTACTATTTAGTCATTGAATTAATTGAGAGTAGCACTTTCAATTACGTAACAGATTACTGATTAATACCTTAATTAATGAATTAATGTTACGAAGCATTTCATTGGTTATGATAAATTGAAATCTTTTTATAAAATGTATGAAGTGTGTTTCAGCTAGAAGGTCTGAGGAAGCTATACAGTGAAAGCGCTTACCATTTCTATTGTGCAATAAACTTTCGTTGTGGATTTTACTAAGTTTGAGCTGTCTGTTTGCCTCGCTGTTGTTTTATTGTTTGGATATATTAAGTTGTGTTTTAATTTGTATGTGGATCTGAAGAAGCACGCACTGTGTGAAAGCACTTATCCTACTGTTGTATCTATTAAAATTTATGCCAGTAGCTGTGGTGGTCACTTGCATTTTTTTTTTTTATAAAGTAAATGGGTCACAAATATCCAGAATATTACGAATTTCATTTATATGCCAGGCTTGTGAACTAATATTTGGATTTGTCTACATTGCTTCTGTAGATCATGGCAGCTAAAATAAATCTTAATGTGTGTGCAGCCAGTCATTGTTGTTGCTGCTGTTGTCCAATCCTGCTACTACTTCCTTTTCAGGTGTGTGTGTGTGTGTGTGTGTGTGAGTGTGTGTGTGTGTGTGTGTGTGTGTGTGTGTGTGTGTGTGTGTGTGTGTGTGTGTGTGTGTGTGTGTGTGTGTGTGTGTGTGTGTGCTCGTGCATGTACGTGTATGCACGTGTGTGTGTGTGTAAGCGCACTCGTGTGTGTGTGTGAACCTGTCAGTCTAGAGAAAAGAGATGTTGAGAGCAGTGATATACCTCAGTTAAATATTTTAGCCATCCCACAGATGTAAGTGTCCTCTTTCTGGCATTTTCTGTATTCTCCATCCTACAGTAACTAAAAACTGTATATGTATGAGTGATGGAGGTGATTAGACACCCCTGACATCCCAAATAGATATAACCTAATATGACATTATAGAAATATGATGTAAGGTACATTTAATTGGGTGATGCATTCCATTGCCTGAAAGCTTTTTCAAAATGGATACTGCAGGCTCCCACATTTAATAGCTGTCCCATTCCTTCATTCACTTCACTGTGCATAAGGCAACTTTGTGCCATTATACCATCTCTGCATCTACCAAAATGGATTATATCTAAGAGAAAGATTACAGTTTTTGAGGTAAAATGTGGACTGATAATGTTAAAGTAGAAAAGAAACTATAAACCAAAGGAAAGCTTTCACCACCCTTCTTAACACAGCTAATAATTTTTACCTTTTCTTGACCTCTGATCCTGCTGATGATAGAGATTCAAAAAGAATGCATATTGCTCAGAAATTGCTCAGTCACGTCCCATTTATTTTAAGTGGAAAGCTTGGGTGGAGGTTCCTTAAGTTTGTTACAGATGATGGGTCTGGATTTAATTTCTGGCTTTAGTTGAGATCTCTGTGTGTGCTCTCCATGTATGCTTGGGTTTTTTCTAGGTTCTTTTTTTACCGCAAAATGAAATGCCTTAAGTTGATTGACTTCTCTAAACTATCTCTAGTTGCGTGTGTGTGTGTGTGTGTGTGTGTGTGTGTGTGTGTGTGTGTGTGTGTGTGTGTGTGTGTGTGTGTGTGTGTGTGTGTGTGTGTGTGTGTGTGTGTGTGTGTGTGTGTGTGTGTGTGTGTGTGTGTGTGTGTGTGTGTGTGTGTGTGTGTGTGTGTGTATGTATCAAATGGCACCCCGTTCATGGGCTGTTCAGCTTTGCACCTCTATACTTGGCATAGAATCCTATTCAGTGTCACCCTCCCTTAACTGGACATACAAGTTGGTGATTCTAAGTGTGTTACTCAGCCCCTTCCTCATCCCCCTGATAATAACGAACAGTACTCATTGCACAAGGCCATTGCAGATTAGTAACATACAAAAAATCAAATTTGTCTTTGACTTCATTTAGCAAAATCAGTACTATGTTTAATTTTGTAATATTACAGCTGAAACTGTTCTCTGTGTGTGTAGTTAATGTGCCTGCATTTGTTATTGTTTGGCCCATATTGACCCATGTTAACAGCCTGAGAGGTATGTACATGCTACATCAGCTATAGGAGAATTGTAGTCACTGTACACTACACACCCGTACAGTTTTTATTATCAGTGTTTTCAGGGATATAATCTGCATTGTTAGTAATGGAATGTTTTTATCTCTCTCTCTCCCCACCCCTTATCTTTATTTATTATTGTTATTTATTATTATGATTCAATATTAACATATTTTGTTTAACTGTTGGCTTTATGGTTTACTTCTTGCTGACATGCTGTTAACATACTGACTGTTATGTTACTTAATGTTGTGTTACACATAATATACATTAATATGTATTTGGACTAATAAATATGATGTACCATTCTATTAATACTAACAATGGTTTGGTTATTACTAACCTTAACTTATTGCTATACCTCATTTACGACAGAACATCATGGTAGGCCGGTTCTGGCTGATCAGCCTACCTTGCCTCCTCTGGTCATGGCACCGGGTCCTAGCACATTTGAGACTAAGACCGGTGGTGCCCTCTCTGCTACCCCTGCACTACCTGTGGCATCAGGTAATACTGCCCCATGGGATGTGGCCCAGCCTCCCTTCTGGGAGCGGTGGTGGAGGGGGAATTTTCATCCAGGCTGAGCTGCTGGTTTTGGTGCACAGGATATTCTACCATGGTTATGACCACTGCCTGCACTGGATGGAGGGCCTGCTGGCTGACCTGGTGGGGCAGCCTCACCCTGGTGCCCAGCCTCCACCACTGCCACTCCTGGGGCAGTGACAGAACAGTGCTGACACTCACATGAGTGGGGATGTGAGTCATGCTGCTGCCTTGTGAAGGCACATGAGTCCTAAATTCCACAACACCCTCCCTATCCAAGGTGTTTCCCTCTCATGTGTCACACACTGCCCCGTCTCCTTTCTTGTTTGTCTTGTCTGTCTGCAAATGCATCAACTACCCAACTTACCTCTGCCACATGTACCTATGTCCCTTCCCTAATATTCCACTCTCACCTTAAAAAATAATGGGCACCTGTCCCCAAAAAAAAAATATTGTCCCATATGTAGCTCTTTATTTCACTCATGTGTCCACTGGACACACGCAATTTGGTCCAATTGGCTTGACAATGCAGTTATGTTGTCCTCACCCATCTCTCTGGAGGTGAGAGGTCAAGTTCAAAGTCATGTACAAATTCTATCAAAGTGCACAGTTCTTGCTGTACAAGAAATGGATAGCTATGGTTCTTTCCTACACCCTTCCTGCACATCCATACCTGCCTTTCACTCTGTTTTTCCCCTTGCTTGTACCCTATAGTCAGGCATTCATCACACCGTACATCACTGTTAGTTTGATCAGCATTGCTATACTCTAGCATTCAGTGTGTCAGGGTGTACATACTTTTACGTGGGTGACAGGTCTTCATTCTTTGGGGGGGAGGGTTTAACCTCAATTTTACTCTCATACTCATAATGTGACCAGTACAACAAGTACTAGTGTAAAAGTGAGATATATGGATGTCTTACCTTGTTGTGCTGCAACATACATTGGTACTGACATTACCTCTCCCTCAACTTTTCACAGGTCCATCAGGTATTGGCCAAGTCTGTGGTCCTGCTCCTGGTAAGCATGACATTGTTTTGTTATAGATGTAGGTTTACAGCAGTAGTCCTGCTGCTTGCGTTGCTATACTGTCAGCATGATTGCCATTCCACACATATATTCTGACTGTACACATGTTAGACTCATACCTATGCCTTGTAGGTGTGACCACACTGATAGATGTGACAGTATTCTCAGGACACTATAGAGTGTCATATGTGCCAGCTGTGCAGATTCTACACAAATGTCAACAGTGTACCTCACTGTTGCTGAAGAGACTGAAGTGTAATGAGATGTTATTTCCAAGTAACTGCATCTGTTAGTGGGAAGAGTACTGTCCTCATGTCCTACTATTTGAGGTTGAGTTTTCAACAGGTCTGTCATAGTGACAGCAGTGTATAGGGCTTTACATATATCACAACATAGTACTGCAGAGCATAATAGTGCAGGTATTAATATACTGCTTTTTTCTTTCTTATCACAGGTCACCAGGAGGGTTGGTGTCTGTCCCCTACACAGCCTGATGTCAGTATATCCTCAGAATCTCATGATGATGGTGACCACAATGAGGTGCAGGTGGGGGATTCGGGGGTTGAATCTGTCCCAGAGGTTGACATCCATCTTCTGCCCTCATTGTTACCACAGACAGTCAGTATGCCCACACATACCCAGTCCTCGGAGGCCACAGATATTGGACAGTCAGAGGGTGAGGACATTGAACAGGAAAGTGTGGCAACTATGGCTCCAGTGAGTATAGACACTGGCTATAGCCAGACAGCTGGTGAGGTTCCACACTGGAACATTGATAGGGTAGCTTGTAGGAGGCCTGCTGTCCATCCATCACCTGTTGCAGGTGTCGCATCACGGGTCACTTGGTGCATGTTTCGGGCCATCATAGAGGCACAAGCATGTTCTGAATAGAACACCAGATGTATGCTTAGGGTTATGGATGCAGCACAGTCTAATATCCATAACTGCCTCCTCCACATTGGAGAAACCCTGGATTGGTTCACCGATGCAGTGGACAGAAGGTGGGCTGAGGTAGTGTCTGTCTTGGACTGCACATTGTCTTTGCTGGAACTTGTGGTTGGAGTTGAGCGTTGGATTCATGGACGTAGGCCAGCAACCCCATCTGCTGAGAGTCCATGTGGCCATGCACAATCACACTTCCATAGTGACAGTACATGCAGTGCTACAGAGGGGAGTGTGCTGTCCATACTATGACATGGCAGGCCATGGGCTTGTGGTCCTTGGTGTTCCTGTGGAGGACACACTGTCCCAGCAGACAGTAGCTACTGTCAGGTACTAGCACTAATTCTGATCTTGGGCATGGAGGGGCCAGTGCAACACCTGGCAGAGCCAGTTCCCGTGTTTGGGGTCAGAGACTGTGAACTGTCAACTCTATGTATGGTCCAAATCTGTCCAACATGCACACATGTAGGGCCAGCACTGAGCTTGACTGTATACACAGAAACACTCACACACTACTGTTAAATGCAGGTCACCTACAGACACACACGGCACCTTTCTATGGCCCATCTTACCTGCTTCCCTTCTTGACTCACACACATGCTGTCAACTGTTTGGGTCAGCCTAGGCCTCCTGAACCCCCATACAAAACCCTCTGCAAGTGATGATACCTGTGCCACATCCTTGTCAACCTCACTATCAATGCAAGGGAATAAAGATATTTGTCTGATGCACATGGCGACTATGCTAGTTAACATATACTTTTGTAATGCAGTGTTGTTTTGACATGCCACTTGTAGTGGATACCGACAGATACTGTATGCTGGCATTTGTCACAAGTATGCCACATACTTTTGTGTACCTTATGTTGCATGATGTTGTAATGGCTGTATAGTTATACAATGATAGGTGTATCATGGACCTGTTTCTGTTTCTGTTTCAGGAGTCTGTTGGGATAACCTATGGATACAATGTGGCAATAAAGCAGCACAGGATGGGATGTCAGCACAGTAGAAATATGTCTTCATCAAGGTGCAGCACTATAAGTGCATGGCTCCATAGATTCATATGTGTATAACAGGATAACAAGGTGCAGCACTATAAGTGCATGGCTCCATAGGTTCATATGTGTGTAACAGGCTAACAAGGTGCAGCACTATAAGTGCATGGCTCCATAGATTCATATGTGTATAACAGGATAACAAGGTGCAGCACTATAAGTGCATGGCTACATAGATTCATATGTGTATAACAGGATAACAAGGACAATGGTGGCATTCGGCGTACTTGTGCATCTCTAATCTGTGATATGGCCTACTACCCTTGATAGGCGTCACCAGGATTTTGGGAACTAACACATCCACAAGTTGTGGTGATGGAGATGACCCACCTCCAAATATGTACTCAGTCAGAGGTCACTGACAGTGGCTGTGACTGCAGAGAGGAAATAGGTAGAAGGGGTATGCCATTAAAAGAGGATGGTGAACTCCACTGGTGGCTTGTGTCATTGCAGCATAGGTCTCACAATGCTATCTTCCCAGAGTATAACGGTCAGACACTTGCCTATTCACCAGCTGACATAAGACTCTGTACATGACATACACAGTTTCCAGCAAGGCCTGCTGGCCTAATATTGTCATACACATTGTCAGGTCATGGTTGGTGGAGTGAGACATATGTCTGACATCCATTGCATAGTGTAACAGTCAATGAGCTCCCCTGGTTACAGTCGATAGGCATGATCTGGCCTTGAGCAAAAGTAACAGTGTTTGGTCCAGTGTCAGTAGGTGTATGACAGTGTTAGTGCTCATATCCATGCTAACTCCTATCATGGCTTTTCAGGTGACATGACTCAGAGATCTGGGGACACCACTTGGCACTACATGCTTGTTGTCCTCTGGGCAAGTAAGTATTGCAGTTACTTCCAGCATGTTACAAAAAGAGAGTCATGCAAAGTGTCTGTACAAAGCACAGAAAAACACATTAGGGAAGTGTAAAATGTATGCACTGTGTTGTTTAGTCTTGTTGCGGCTCACTTGCCCAAAGGATGGTCCAGGTCCTTACCTACAGTGTCCTGCAGCAGTGCCGTGACATCCCCACATGGGGAACCAACGTACTGCATCATGTGTTTACCAATATGGGTGACCACTCAGTGTGAGGTCCTCCCTGGTGGGATCTGGTCACAGATCAGTCTCCTTAGAACTAACAGCACATGCCCCCCCCCCCTTGCAGACAATACAGATATGTATATCAAGAAAGCCATTTACTATCATCTGTGGGATGGTTGACCTAGTGTGACTGTACCTCCCCCTTCAGATGGGACAGGCAAGTATGCAGAGCTCTACACCTAGGCATTATGTCAGCAGTATTACAACTGCATAAACTCAGCTGTATGTGACAGCAGGGACACAGACATAGAACTACGTGGCACTATAGTACACACATAACTCATCATCATGGCTCAGCAAACAAGACTGGTGGACAACTGCCATTATCAGGCTTTACAAAATCAGATGGGCAGTGCTGTGTGAGAGTTTGGGTGAGGGTGCCCCCCTAACTTGGAGGCATTACCCCATCAGCCAAAAGAAGCGCATTGTGTTGTCATGATGTTGTGTTGACACGGTAAGTGACAAAAGTAGCCACCCACACAAAACAGAACCACAACGCACAGTGTAGTTACAGGCCCAAATTGTTGGCGACCTCATACACCATAATGCAACATATGATGGGTCTGTACTCATACCTAACCTGTTCTTCCACACTGTCTGCATCAACTACACTCCTCTGTCCCCACCACATGTGACACATGACAGTCCTACAACCTGTCCCATAACATCCATATTTACAGAGCAGTTTGTAACTGGGCTCTCAGTGGAAGATACACAGCATCTATTGCACATGACAACATTCCAGGCTGCATCCCACACATCATCTGACAAGGATTACTAACACCATTGGGAAACCCTTGCAAACATAGTGACACCACTGGCTGCACACCATCTCACTGGACAATAGCAACTGTTATACCCTTGCACAGAAGTGGTGCATCCACTGACCAACATAACTGTACACCTCTTTGTCTAAGTATCCATATCTGTATGCCCATGGGGGCAATCATCATGGAGCTGATCACCACACATATATGTGATCTACACACAGTTTGGATGTGTGACATGGGAACATGACTGTTTCACGTGATGGACATTTTTGAGGCAGTGACTAAGGACCTTGGTGAGGGTACATCAGGGAGTATAACCCCCTAGACTGAGCCAAGCCATCTGACTATATCGTCTGCTCAGGCAACATTTACAGAGCACCCATTTAGGCATCCATGATACTGTCATTGTAGGGGTCACTCCGTGGCCCATTGATGGCAAACATACACATACATGATATGGACATCCGCCTCCAGTAGCTGATCTGTAAGCCTGGGTCCTCTATAGCTTGGAATCCATTTAACCACAATACATGTAACTACTGGTTTAAGGCTCCAGAAAGCACCCCTGCAATATTGGGCTGCAACTCTTACCACACATTTTGGCCACCAAACCAGGACTGAAACACTAAAGGTGGAGGAGTGTCCATATTCACCAAGGATATTCACAACACCAGGCTAGCTGCCCAACACGATGAGTCTGAAATTCTCCAGGTGCAACTAACACTAGTTAAGACTGCAATCCAAACTGTAGCTTGTTACAGATCCCCCACCATAACCCAAACTTCTCACTACACCTTTCTAAACATACTGGAAAATATTAAGATACAACCAAACACCCTAATACTGGGTGATTTCAACTACCCTACCATTAACTGGGAAAACTACTCGTGTACCAACACCTTTGCCCAACGGTTCTTGGAATTCATAAATTCCAATGCACTGGATCAACTAATCCTTAGTCCCACCAGGGGCTCCAATATCATAGATCTGGTCATTACCAACATGGGAAATTGATGCTTCACACCTATGGTCACCCCCCTCGTTGGTCAGGTCTGACCATAAGCTAATCGCCCTTGACATCCACATCCCACCCTCACCCCCCAGAAACCTCCATAAAAAAACTTCTCCAAAACCAACTTCATGCTACTCAAGTCAGAAGTGACAAACTTCATGACACCCATGCAGAAGGGAACTGAAAGTTCGACTGCTGAATCCTACACTAAGGCACTGTATGAGCACATCCACTTGTGCATTTATCGTGCCATCCCCAATAGAACCAAGACGCTCTCTTCCAAAAAAAGGAAGCCAATCTGGTGGTTCCTTGCCATAAACAAACTTTACAACAAAATGAAGAAACTGTTGCAAAAAAGAGGAAAATCCCAGGATGCAAAAAACTCCCTCACCAGCTTCAGTAAGAAGCTGAGATCCCTCATAAAATCCTCCAAAGATAGTAACGAAAATAAAATTGCCAAAGATTCCAAAGACAACCACAAGGCTTTCTATAACTATGTCAAGAATCTAAATAGCAATGCTCAGATCTGCTCTGAGCTACAACAGAATGGCATTAAATATACTGTTCCCAAGGATATTGCCAATATCCTGGCAGATCGATTCAGTGCAAACTCCACCCCCACTCACCCACTAAAGGGCCCATCTCAATACTGAAAGATTGCCGAATTCTGGTAATAACGGCCACACATTTAAAAAACACACTCTCCAAAGCTAAGAATACAGCATCCATGGGACCAGAAGACATCCCAGGCTGAGTACTATATGAACTACAAAATGAACTGGCACCTCACCTAAGTGTCATGTTTAATCATAGCCTCACCTCAGGCTTCGTGCCCACTGAGTGGTGCACAGCTACAGTTATCCCACTCCACAAGGGGGGATCCACTTTGGATCCTGGGAACTACCGCCCCATCAGTCTGATGAGTCTGCTCTGCAAGGCCATGGAATGTATTATCATGGAACTTATAAACAAAGACATTGGCAACCTTCAGAGACTGGACCCTACACAGTTTGGGTTTGGGAAGGGCCAATCTTGTCTCCTGAACCTGATTGACTTCTTTGAATCAGTCTCCAGAGCCGTGGACAAAGGTAAGGTGATCCACACAGCCTATCTGAACCTCGCCAAGGCCTTCAACACCATCCCCCACTCTGGAATCATAGATAAACTTACTAAGCTGGGCATTAATCCCTATGTCACTTGATGCATTGCCAACTGGCTTACTGACAGAACCTACACTGTAAAAGTAGACGACTCCAAATCCAGCTCCAGACAAGTGACAAGTGGAGTACCTCAGGGTTCAGTCCTGGGACTGCTCTTGTTTGGCATCTACTTCTCTGAAGTACATTCCAACACTAAGAGACTCTGGCTAACAAAGTTCGCAGATGACTGCAAACTGGGAGCCATTACTGAATCTCCAAATGGTGTGGATATTCTACAAAAGGGCCTCACAGAAACAGATACTTGGTGCCAGAGCCATGGGCTCAAGCTCAATGCCAAGAAATGTATAGTTATCCCCTTTGGGAAAAAACATGTACCCGTGAATTACCACATAGGTGGCAGTGCACTAAACACCGAAAGTGTGATAAGAGACTTAGGGAAACAGGTGGACAGTGCTCTCAACTTCAATAACCACATCACCACAACAGTCAGAAAATCCTTCTATGTGGCACACCTCATCACTAAGGGCTTTTCATCCAGAAAAAAGGAGGTCATTGTCCCACTGTACTCATCCCTCATTAGACCCTTTATAGAATATAATGTCCCATTTGTCAATGTATCAATGTATCAATGTATCAAGCCTGGCTAACTCGAATGTGCAAAAATCTGTTAACCAGTTTACTGTGTAATTTAATTTAATCCTGACTTGTGCTCAGGACTAACTGTAACCTGTAGAACTTGTTTAACTTGCTTACTTATGTAATCTCTGTAAATAGTCTGTTTGTAATATGTAATGCTGGTATTATGTAATGCTGTATCTGCTTACCCTTGGAGCTTTTCTCCTCGGGCCTCCACTGAAAATGGACATGCATCCAGTCGGACTATCCCGGTCAACAAATGTAAAATAAAAATAAAATAAAATAAATTTGGTATGTACCTCTCAAGACATCTGCAACAATTGGAAAGGCTGCAGAAATACCTCACTAAAAAAAATCACAGGCCTAAAGCAGATGCCCTATGCTGACATCTAAAAAAAAACTCCACCTATACTCTGTCGCATGTCGTCTACTCAGAGGTGATCTTTGCTTAACATGCAAGGCCATGCCAAACCCAGAGCTGTTGGACATGCTACACTTAAAGAAATCCCAATCCCTCAGATTTGCATGCTCCAGGGACCTAAACATTGTCATCACAATGAACAAAACATGCTGGAGGGATAGGTTCCTGACCCAGAGACTCCCCAGACTCTGGAATAGACTGCCCATAAATGTCGAGCAGAGCACCTCTTTGGCCCTCTTCAAAAGAAACCTTGATGATTGGATGGGAGATAGGAAATTCACCCCGGGATCATGTCAGTCACACTACTAGATAGAGGTCCAGGGAAGTAAATACTGTGGGAAGAAATAGCCAGGGAATTGTTATGGCTCGGCTTGTATAGGCCTTAGGGCCGATAGCCTGTTACCAACCTATGAACCTGAATGACTGTGGCTAACAATTTTGACTGATGCCTGTAAATTGTGAGCACTTAGCTAGTCTATTATGCCACTATCCTGAAAGATGGTATTGCAAACACAGGCCTGTTGATATACTAATGGCCATAAACTCCAAGCACGTATATATATATATATATATATATATATATATATATATATATAGTATCATTTCCATCAGTTAGACCCATGTACCTGGTAAGTAGCAACATGTGATGTACATATTCAGGGGTGCAAGAACTGGGCATACAGACCTGGCCACTCAGGTTTAAACCTAATGTGCCTCAGATCACCATGTCTCTACAGTAGTATGGCAGGAATCATATGGCATAGCTGAGGCTACAGTCACCTGCAAGTGACATACTCATATCCTCCTAGTACTCTTCCCTCAGCATGCCAATATCTGAGTACAATGGCCATCTGTTGATGTACCTTTCCATGCAGTAGTGGCAATTGCACACAGCAGTATGGTCCCTCACAAGGACACTTCACATCTTCAGTATGTTTTCAATGGGGTTCATCTACAATGAGTGCCATTGTTGCCTGTGGCATATATACTACTCAGAGGTGATGTGTGCCTTGTATACAGGGTGATATGTGACTGCTTGAATGCATATGCTGCCTATCTGTAGGAGGCACAGTAAATGGATAACTCACTGCAAGGACATTAACCCCATATATGATGTTAGTACTACATGCTTGTGGGAGAGATTTGTCTAGCAGACATAAACACACCCTTGAAACAGAACCCTGCCTAATGGCACACAGAGAATCTTAGGTCACCTCAGCACATGCCATTTGTATGACTGGCTGGGCGACTATCATCTCAACACAGGGCATCTGCTTGTGTCCCTCTTGGACTGGAGCAATATGTGCTGATCCTGTCAGTACAGGTATAAAGATGTCTATGATTGTGAGAGCTGTATGGCCATTATGCATTTGAAGTTCAAACATCCTATGGTTCCATAAAATAATGCAAAATGGTCTAACAGACTAACACACAAACATGGTGACACTGAGGCTAGCACCACTTCAAATCACTGCATACAGAACATGCCAAGGCACACACATAGTGCAAGTTGGCTGCATGTAGATGATAACACTTACCTATGTAATGGATCACAGTGCAGATCACAGTACTTGATGCACACAACACACCTCATGTCTGCTAGTACTATCAGTTTAGGACATAATATGCTTGACGACATCAGCAGGCCTTGTTGTGGTCAGTCCTTTGGGGGGGGGCCACATCACCTGCTACAAATAAAACACTGCAAATTATAAATATGATCAAGGTGATCATATTTACATCATATGGACATATACACACACACACACACACACACACACACACACACACACACACACACACACACACACACACACACACACACACACACACACACCAAGTAGCCTGGAGTGAGATTAGAATCCCTATCTATCTCTTGTTATATACTATAGCTTACAGTACTTATCACACATGTCATGGATTAAGTATGATGTTACACTCTCAGCTGGTAGTCTTAAGGTGGATGACATCATCAGGCATTGTAGAAGAGGGCAGTTTGGATGCCAGCAGCTAGTTACAGGTCCAAAAAGTGCTTAACCATTGCAGCTAGATAGCACGTAAAGACATGTTAGTTGTTCTACATGGAGATACACTCACACGCACCATGTAGCCTGGAGTGAGATTACAACCCTTACATATTTAGTGTTATACACTACAGCACACAGTACTTATCATACATGCCACAGCTTAAGTCTAGCACTACACTGTCAGCTGGTAGTCTTAAGGTAGCTGACATCATCAGGCCTTGTAGCAGAGGACAGTTTGGAGGCCAACAGCAAGTTACAGGGACAAAAAGTGCATAATCATTGCAGGTGGATAACACATGAGGACATGTCAGCTGTCCTGCAGAGGGATACATACACACGCAAACACACATACACACACTCAACAAATAGTCTGGAGTGAGATTAGAACCCCTACCTACCTAGTGTTATACACGATAGATCACAGTACTTATTGTGCATGCCACAGGTTAAGGCTATTGCATATGCGATTGCAGGCACAGTACTTGTTCATTACATAAGCTAGTCTTGTGTTGAATATCCTCTGTAGCCTGCAGAGTGATATTGCTTTGTGCTGTTGTCTTCATCTAGTATCCTAGCAGTGAGATAACTGTTATTATCCTAGCTATGCGTGTACAGTGACCAGTATGGCCATATGTGCTGTTTGCACTTAGATAGGCAAACCTGTGGGAAGGAATAATGTTCCCTGTCCAGGCATGCTTTGACAACATTATACATTACACCACCTGCTCACCTGTGTCTTTCTACATGGTGACACCCAGCAGGCATGGTTGTCTGTAGATAAGTGGATTATGTACTGTTGCACCCTTAGTTTGGATCCTTTAAGCAATAGTATGGCTGTGTGATAGTGTAGATTTACTCACCATTATTAGGGTATGTTGGGCAATCCAGTCATCCACACACATATTTCTGCATATAACAGGGATGCATATATAAATGTAGCTGTGTGTGTGTGTGTGTGTGTGTGTGTGTGTGTGTGTGTGTGTATGATATGTATGTGTGTTATGCAGACATATGATGAGAGTCTATGTATTGTTTTAATATGCATAGCTATATATATATCAGTATATATCTATTTGACACCACATAGAGATGGATATACTATGTATGAGTGAGTGAGATAGTGCCACATGGATATGTATACGTATATAAAATAAAAAACTTCAAAAACATGCAGAGAAATGTCTGTGACAGAACAGATCATGTTGAGTGCTTTCATTCTTTATTACTTTATTATATAATAAAAAATGAAATCGCTCAAAACGATTTGTTCTGCCTCAGACTTTTCTCTGTATTTTTTGAAGTTTTTTCTTTTCTTTTTATGTTGTGATCTGCTTCAGTTTTAGTAGTAGTATGTATACGTATATGTCTGTATGTATAGACATATCTATACAGAACAGGTCATTCTGATGAAGGGGCAACACAATTGCGCTCATTTTAACTAAGTGTATGGGCATGCTCAGCAGGACTGTTAGTACTTATAAAGTGACTCCAGGCAACACCTACCTGTACTCCAGCCCGGGTTTTTGTATGTTACAGACAATGACATCTGGTTCTGCTATACTGCACTTCACTCAAAATGTCCATGGCATACTCCAGCTGTTCGACAGAGGTTCATAATGTTACACCACACATAGACTGGCAGTCTGTGAAAACTCCAACATAATAATACCTCACATGCAAAAGATGTGAATACTTCCAGATTAGAACCATCAACACCATCACCCATGCTAACTTCCCTAGTCCACTGAGCCATAAATGCTGCCAGACAAAGACAGGTCATTCATCACATGATCAACAGCCTAAATATGTATATTGTTATTCCTGTGTTATGTGAGACACGCAATGTGCGATTGAGTTCTATGTTACAGCCCTGAGATTGCCTGGTCTGCTGATATACCATTCCTGACTTACTGTTAAAGCAGTTATATGGGAATACTGCTGTGTTGGGGGTGGGGGAACAACAGCACATGATCTGTTGGGGTAGGCAGAAGTCCAAATATTATATTTCCCCACTGTTTAACATCTCCCTTGACTGATGTAGTGAATATTCTAACCATGAGACCTAGTGATTATTAGGGAACACATACTATTGGACTGGGTATCTGTAGTCCCATGTGGATGTTACATCTGTCCAAATAGCCCATTATATTTTCTTATATAAATGCAGCAGATCCATACATATGATACCATATTATAGTAATCCTTACAAGTAGTGTGTAGGTGAGACACTTACCTTGTGAATGCAGCAGTTGTCAGAACTGTAGTTCTGGGCTGACTCTGTCTGATGCAAGCAGTACACAGCCAACACATGGATAGTTACAGGTTGCAGGGGTTGCCTGACATCAACACTTTTAATATATGTATGTGAGTAGGAGTAAGGTGTCAGTCCCTAGGACCTTAGGTTGTCAGTGAATGTGCTATGCATTGTCTCTTAGCCAAAGCAAGGGCGTACTGGTCATGCCCACATCTGCCTATAGGGACATCATCAGGGGGTTTCTCCTCCGAGTCCTCCTTTGAGTGTGGCTGTGGTGACCTATGCACTGGTAGGGAGCTGTGTATCCTTTCCCTTTTCTGATCCTGCTGCAGCTGTTTCTGCAGGATCATATTGTGTAGCATGGAACATACTGTGAGCATATGTGCACATGTGGTTGGAGAGTAATGCTGGGCTTCACCAGATATATCAAGACACTGGAACCGTAACTTCAGAAACCTGAACACACAATCTGTGATGCTCCTAGTTTGTGCGTGTGCCTCATTATGGCATTCTTCTGTGGGTGTGTGTATTTCTGTTGGGTGTCATTATCCATGGTTCCAGTGCATAGACAGCATCACCCAGTAAATGGCCATGTGGGATGCCCCCCTAACAAAAGTCTGGTACAGCTGTGATGCGTGCCAGATATGGGAGTCATGATAACTGCCAGCGCTGCCAGCACACACATTCATGGTAATCCCTAGGGCATTACACATGACCTGGCAGCTGATGCAGTGGTATCCCTGCTGTTGATGTAGATTCTACCCTGTTCATCAGATGGTGACTTGATGTGTACATGAGTGCAATCTATGGCACCCAGCACCTCAGGCTAGTGTGCTACATGGTAGAAGTGTTGCATATTGCTGGCCCTTGCCTCAGGGGTGAGGGGAAAAATGTGCTCACTGGCATGTGATAGCGTGGCATCCAGGAAATGGTGGTGTACCCTGGATGCTGATGCCTGTGAGACCCCATCATGTTCCCAACTGGTCTTTAGAAAATACTTGTAGATAGTATCCTAAGGGCTACATATACCTTTGTTTCCACTGGGATGGGTTCCTTCAGTTGGCTCTGGGTCTGAGTTGAGAGGAGGCAGTGCTCAGTGAGTTCTTGTAGTATGTCCCTGTCCACCCTGTAGCACTCTACAATCTCCAGCTCATGTACTCCTGGTAGGTTACCCTGGGCCTGAACACTCTTCCCCTTCTCAGCCTAGGCCTATTGTCAGCAGCAGAAGCAGCACTGATTTCAGCATCTAGCACATACAGATGTAGCAGACCTGCAGCAGCCCCTAGCATTCTTTCAGTTAAAATTCCCAAGTCTGTACTCCAATGGTGCAGAGTATAGGGGGAAAATCAGATTATGGGGTGTATGCATACATTATAATGCTCTGCTGTAGGTGCTGACTGTGTAATTGGCTACCTATAATGCATTGCACCTGCCTCGTATATCATTAACATCATTTAATGGCCCTAGTTTAAGTTAAACAGGGGTCAGAACTAATTAATATGTCATGGGCTTTTAGATACACTCAGAACTGTGGTGCACCATGCAAACACATGGAAACACGTGCCCCTTAGCTAAACAAAGCTTATAAGTTAGTGTACAACCCCCCCCCCCCCAAAGGACACACTCAGCACAATGGTGCACTGTGCAAACAGGAGCAGCTAAGCTGAAATAAGCTTAGAAGTTATTGGACACACCCTCCCCTGATGTCAACTACCTCCTCTGTAAACACCAGCATGGTTCTCTGCCTACACGGAGGGGATATGTGGAGACAATTACCCCTTTATGCTATTCAGTAACTCCACCTCATTTGCATAGGGATCCATGCTCACAACCTGGAAACTACATGCTTCATAGCCCTACCAAATTAGCAACAGCACCAATGCACCATTGTAGATACTCCACCCAAGGTCCTATAATACATTTCTGTTACATAATATTAATTTTGTTTTTTCTAATTGTTGCAAAAATTTTTAATAAGGCATGTTTGCGCACTGCGGCACACCATGCAGACATGCCCAGACTTTTAGAAAAATAAATAAAATTAATGTAACTTATTTCCTGTAATTTTTCAGACACCGGAGGATAGTTTCACTCATATCTGTATGTGGTATGCCATTTCTGTCCATATACTGACATTTTACAGCCCCTTTTATCTGTCTATTCTTGTGTACATGGGACTTTTTCCCTGTACACTATGGTGACTGACATGGGGTTTGAAGAGCTGCCTATCTGCTTGCTCTACCTGACTCATTTGCATGAGGTTCATCTGCTTATGAGGTGATTTGCATGCCATGGAACTTCCTGTGTTTGTGTGTGCATGCGCGCCACCCAGCATTGCTTACTGAATCTAAAACCTGCTTACTTTCATGTAAGCAGCATGGCACAATGCCTACATGGTAAAAAAGACTGTGCAGGCTTTATTAAATTCCCCCAAAAATCTTTACTAAGAAAAATGCATTGTGGGAATATTGCTCAACGCAAGGGTATATTTTACTTTTGAGGCTAATGATCCCCTAACAGAAGAACATACAACACTGACAACCATGTTAAGCTTTCCCTTAATATGAAAAGAGATGACTTCAGTCTTGTACTTTTTTAATGTCTCGCTTTTTTTCAGTACAGGGGAAATTAGCACTGTAGAACAACACTGGAGATAAGTTTTCAATTTGTGTCTTTAACAGGGCTGCTTTTAGCACTGTCCATGCATACAGCATTAATTCTCAGCTTGAATTCCCCCATTTAAAAGTCAGTCAGCTTAATTGTTAAGTGTTTAAGTGCAAATTTTAATTAATTATCTTCCTTTTCATACCAGGGGAGCTCATTTTCTCTTGAGTCAGTTTTTAAAACAGAAAGCAGAACAGTGGACTAATAACCAGCTGAATAAATGTCATCTTTATTACTGGAGATGCATATGCAAGGTCACTTTTTCAAGGAGAGAATTTATGCTCAGAAGGTCCATATCACTGTGTTAAGGTGACAGCGCTGTCCAGAATTTCATAGTCGTCACACTAACCTCTGTCTTAGTGACAGATACTGTCATATCTGTTCATACTTCATTTGCTTAATTAGACTTTTTTTTTCTTGCAGTAAAGAAAGAGTATGCCAAATATTATGTTCACACTGCATTCACAAGGCTGCTCCAATAAGTAAAATCACACAAGCACACAACACGTATTTGAAGAAAATTTAAGATTTGGCTAAGAGATCAAGAAAGCAAGAGAGATCCATGCACAAGGATTCAAAATATAATGTCAGTAAAGTGTTTAGAAATATCACAGAGACAAGTAACAATAACAGCATAGTTTGCTAACTTAGTACGAGTATCGGTGCTGGGGATAAAACTCACATTCAGGCCCAGTTATGTAATGCAAAGCAATGTCTGATTTGCCTTGAATATATTGACAGAAACTGTGCTCTAAGTATTTAATAGGTGCTCAGCAAACACCTTCTTGTTTAACGCTGTGCAGATCACAAAGTCATTTCATGAGGGATATTTTTACAGGTTATGTATGATTTTAAACACAATGGCACTAACATCAAATCTCAGGTTTGACATGAAGTCTGCTTAGCTCATTTGGGAAAAGGAACAGTGTACCTGAAAAGAAAAGGAAAAAAAAAAAAAAAAAAAAAAACAAACAGGAAAATCTGGCTTTTGTTCTTTCACGATATTTAATGTTGATAGATTAGATCTTAAGGTGTTTTAACTAAACAAAGAGAAATATAAGAGAAGAACTGTAGCAGTGTGTCAGTTCATGGACCAGATTTATTTTTTATCCAGCAGTTTATTGCCTAGTACCAGGAGTACAAGAAGATCAAAGTAAAATGCTTGCTATTCTTTTGTGCTCTGTAGGAAAGTAACCCACCAGAAGCTTGACAGGACTTTTCAAACCTTAACTAGGCCATCACTTTTAAATGTGGGCCTGTATTACAATGGAGTCATGATTATTTGTTTATTTTTATTTTATTTTATTTTACATTTGATGACCGAGAAAGTCCAACTGGACACAGGTCCATAGGTTCATAGGTAGGTACTAGGCTATCGTCCCAAGGGCCTAAGTAAGCCTAGTCAACAAGGTTCCCTGGCTTACGCCACCCAAGAAAGTTATTTTCCTTTGTCACTGTCGAGCAGAGACACACAAGTGTTCCCCGGGGTGTATTTCCTATATCCCATCCACTCATCAAATTTTTCTTGAAGAGTGCTAAGAAGAACTTTGCTTGACATAGATGGGTAGCCTGTTCCAGAGTCTGGGAAGTCTCTGGGACAGAAATCTATCCCTCCAGCATGTCCTGTTTATTGTGGTGACAAGGTTTATGTCCCTAGAGTGTGTAGCTCGGAGGGACTGGGATTTCTTTAGGTGTAGCATGTCCAACAGCTCTGGGTTTACATAGCTTTATATGTTAGGCAGAGATCACCTTGGAGTAGGTGATATGCTACGGAGTAAAGCTGGAGTTTTTTGAGGCAGTCAGTGTAGAACATTTGTTTGAGACCAGTAATCCTCTTTGTGAGGTACTTCTGTGGCCTTTCCTGCTACTGCAGATGTCTTGTGAGATACATTCCAAAAGGGGCGTTGTACTCTATAATGGGTCTAATGAGTGTCGAGTAGAGGGGAACAATGACCTCTTTTTTCCTGGATGAGAACCCTTTTATGATGAGGTGTGCCACGTAGAAGGACTTCCTGACTACTGTGGCGATGTGACTATCAAAGGAGAGACTACTGTCCACCTGGATCCCAAGGTCTCTTATCACACATTCGGTATTAAGTAGATTGCTGCCTATGTGGTAGTTCATGGGTACAGAGTTTTTACCAAAGGGGATGACACTGCACTTTTTGGCAATGAGCTTGAGGCCATAGCTCTGACACCATCATCTATCTCAGCGAGGCCCTTCTGTAGGATGTCCACATCATTTGGGGACTTGACTATGGCTCCTAGTTTGCAGTCATCTGCGAACTTCATTAGCCAGAGGCCTTCTGTGTTAGCCTGTGCTTCAGAGAAGTAGATACCAAACAGGAGAGGTCCCAGGATGGAACCCTGTGGTGCTCCACTTGTCACTGCTTTGAGGTCAGATTTGGAGTCTGCAACTATTACAGTGTGGGTTCTGTCAGTGATCCAGTTGGCAACCCATCTTGTGACGTAGGGATTTATACCTAGTTTAGTGAGTTTAGCTATAATTCTAGAATGGGGGATGGTGTCAAAAGCCTTGGCGAGGTCAAGATAGGCTGTGTAAACCACCTTACCCTCATCTACGGCTTTGGGGACTGCCTCAAAGAAGTCGATCAGGTTCAGGAGGCATGATCTGCCTTTCACAAACCCGAACTTGGTGGGATTCAGAGTTTGGAGGTTACCAATGTCTTTGTTTATGAGTTCCATGATGATACGTTCCATGGCCTTGCAGACCAGGCTCATCAGGCTAATAGGTCGATAGTTCCCAGGATCAGTGGTGGCTCCCCCTTTGTGGAGTGGGATAACTGTTGCTGTGCACCATTCAGTGGGCACAAAGCCTGATGGGAGGCTATTACTGAACATGGTGCTTAAGTGGGGAACCAATTCATTCTGAAGTTCATGTAAAACGCAGCCTGGGATGTTGTCCGGTCCCATGGATGCTGTGTTTTTGGCTTTAGAGAGTGCAGCTTTTACCTGCGTAGTTGTGATTACAGGGACTCTGCATTCTTCCTGTATAGATATGGGCCCTTTAGCGGGTGAAGGTGGGTAAAGTTAGCACTGAACCTATCTGCCAGGATGTTGGCAATATCAGTTGGTTCTGTAATTTTCATGCCTTTGTGCTGTAACTCAGAGCAGATCTGGGTGTTGCCATTGAGATTCTTGACATAGCTATAGAATGCTTTGTGGCTGTGCTTAGAATTAGTGGCAATTTTGTTTTCATAGCTAGCTTTGGAGGATCTTATAAGGGATCTCAGCTTCTTACTGAGGCTGACCAGTGAGCTCCACCACTCATGGGATTTTACTCGCTTTTGCAACAATTTCCTCCTTCTGTTGTACAGTTTGTTTATGGCAGGGGAACACCAGATTGGCTTCCTTTTTTTGGAGGATAGCGTCTTGGTTCTGTTTGGGATAGCACGATCTATGCATTCATGTAAGTGCTTATAGAGTGCATTTGTATATGATTCAGCAGTTGTAACCGTATTGTCCATCTGCATGGGTGTCATGAAGTTCACCACTTATGCCTTAAGAAGCATGAAGTTGGCTTTGGAGAATTTTTTTACCATGGTTTCCTTAATGGGGGATGGGGGCGGGATGTGGATATCAAGGGTGATTAGCTTATGGTCGGATTGGACCAACAAGGAGTTGACTTCATGTGTGAAACACCGGTCACTCATGTTGGTAATGACTATGTCTGGGATATAGTTGCCCCTGGTGGGGGTGTGGATAAGTTGATCCACGGCATTAGAGTTTATGAATTCCAGAAAGCGTTGAGCTAAGGAGTTGGTACACGAGTAGTTTTCCCAGTTAAAGGTGGGGTAGTTGAAGTCGCCCATTATTAGGGTGTTTGGTTGAACCCTAATATTTTCCAGTACATCAAGAAAAGAGGAGTGGGAATCTTGGGGCATGGTGGGGGATCTGTAGCAAGCTACAATTTGGATTGCAGTTTTGCCCAGAGTTAGTTGCACTTGGATAACCTCGGATGCATTATGCTGAGCAACTAGGCTGGAGGTGTGGATATTCTTAATGAATATGGACACACCTCCATCTTTGGTGTTTTGGTCCAGGTTACATGGCCGAAAAGTGTGGTATGAGTTATAGCCTAGTAGTGCAGGGGTGCTGTCTGGAGCCTTGAACCAGGTCTCAGTCACTGCACAGATATTGATATTCTCCATTTTAAGGAGTGTCTCGAGTGAGTGCATTTTGAGAGTTAGACTTCTAGCATTGAGTAGCATTACCCTCAGTTTTGCTTGCCTGTTCCTGTTATGGTGGTGAGTTTTTTATTTGAACCTTGCCTAAAAAAGGCACTATAGGGTCAGCAAGAGCCTTAGCCAGTATCCCGAATCCCAGGGGCGACAGATGCAGGCCATCTTTGGCAAAGCATCGTGGTCTGTCGACCATGTCATCCCAAGCAGACAGATACTGGATCCATTTTCAGCGAAGGCCCGGAGAGAAAAGCTCCACTTAATACAATGCTACAATACATGTTGTAAAATACATAACTGTGTTCTTAAGGCATACAATTAAACATTTAAAAACATATATACCATTTCTCAAAAATAGAAAAAAAAATGCTGAAAGCCACTTTCAGCAAATAGGACTTTTAAGATTTTTTTTTGTAAGGGCTAACCCCCCCCCCCCCCGCACCTACCTATGTGGGCAAGACTCCCCACACCCCCTTGACTAACATATATATATATATATATATATATATATATATATATATCTACATATATATATATATATGTGTGTGTGTGTGTGTGTGTGTGTGTGTATATATGTGTATATATATGTGTGTGTGTGTGTGTGTGTGTGTGTGTATATATATATATATATATATATATATATGTATATATTTATAGACACATAATATATATATATATATATATATATATATATATATATATATATATATATATATATATACCAACTCCATGGTTACACAACAGTGGAGAGTGATAAAGCTGTCACACTGTTGTAAGTCACTCAAGCAGCATTTGGCTCAAATGCACATTCCCATCACAATATAATTAAAAAGTAGAAATGTAAAGGGCAAGAGAACTCTGAGGTTTGTAGTGAATAATTGCTGTGGAAAACAACAGTGTGACATATGATAAAATATGTAACCCATTTCTATTCAATTGCTAAGCAGTTTAACCCACTAGGCCCAAGGTCCTTTTTTAAGGTGAGTTAGAAAAACTTTGTAGGGAAGTGGCTTGTTTAGAGTCACACCAAAAGCAAACGGAGACTGAAGGAATCAAACCCCAGAGTGTGCAGGATGAAGCATATAAGCAGCTGATAGTCTAATCCTTTGTGATAAGATGCCAGACTTGAGGCTTCTTTCTTTTTTCTTTCTGACTATGTTTGGGAGCAGAAAAAGATTTTTAAGCATTTTGTCAAAGCTTTATTTATATTGTTGATTTTCTTTGCTAAACTTCTGTCGTGTTGTTTTTCGTCATTTTTAAACATCAAAAATGATTTATACTGAAAGAATAACGCAAAAAAAAATCTGCTTTACTTGTTCAACTTTTGTTTCCTCACATTTACATTTACTGTGACTTGGAGCTACATGTACTAGCTGTCTAGCCTGGCAACAAATACTTCATGAGACAGATGGATTATCACAGGGTTCAATGCTGGGACCTCTCCTGTTTACCATCAACTTCTGTAAAGTAAGAGCCAGTACCAAAGGGCTTTGGTTGACTAAGTTTGAAAATGACTGCAAGCTGTGAGCAGCAATTGAATCCCCAAATGACGTAGCCACTCCACAGGAAATTTGTCCCAAATAAATAATTGGTGGCAAAATCATGGACTGAAACTAAATGTCAAAAATGCACACTGCTGTATCCTTTGGGATGCCATATACTCCAGGGAACTACCACATTGATTATATGCCCAGAAGATTTAACCCAGTTGTTTGAGATTTGGGAACTTATGTGGACAGTGACCTAAGAGAATACTATGCTAACTACCCTGATAGGTCATTTTTAATTCTAGCCAATAACCCATATTCAGAATCAAACCCTTTGTGTTGTGACTATGAGATGACAACCATAACTATTATGCCAAACACATCCTTTACCAACATATGTTCATTGTTGTAAGAAAGTTCTTCTATATTGTGCTGCTTAAAAACAAGGGGATCATGTCTAGATCTAGGGATGTCATTGTCTCCCTTTACTCAGCCTTCATTAGGCCAGTCATTGAATACAATGCCCCCTTTGACATGTATTGTCCAGAAACAGGCAGCAACTGAACACCCACAGAGATACCTTACTAAAAGGATACAAAGTCTAAACAACATGTTCTACCTGGACCAACTCAAATCCCTGTCACTATACTTGGTATCCTACAGGCTGCTAAGAGGTGACCTATATCTGGCATATAGGCATCCTCTAACCCATTACTGATAGATTTGCTGCACATCAGCAAGCCAAATAGTATCAAAAATAGTCAGTCTAGGGATCTAAACCTCTTCTGCAACATCAACAGAATGGTTTGGAGGGACAGGTATATCTCACAGAGCATACCGCTGGTCTGGAACAGACTCCCTGTCCAGATAAAACAACATTCATTCCTATCAATATTCAAGCGCAACATATATCTATGGATGGGAAAGAGAAAATTTACCCCAGAAATGCCAATGTACTACTAATGGACAGAGGCAGCTCCTAAACGCCTTATCCCACACATGGGTCCCCTCAAAAAAACTTTAAATTGGCCACAAGTGTGAGTGTGCATACGAGTGACTGGTAAGGATGAACTACTGTGGCAGGGCTAGCCACTCAGGAGTGTAAACCGTGGCTCAAGATGACTGTCACTGTTGAAGTGACACCTTGACCCCATGTGCAAAATGGGAAAAAAGGGTTGAGGATGGATGGATTTCAAGCACAAAAAGGAAAACTGGCTAGGCTTGAAATGACCCGCAAGGACAGCTGGTCTAGTACTTATCTATGAACCTGTTAATATCTGTTAGTATAGAGTTTGCATATTATCTACCTGTCTGTGTCAGGTTCCTCCCACCTCACAGAACTATATTGGATGTTTCTCCCTCAAGGAGGGAAGGTATTGGGTTCACACCCATGTATCCCATTTGAACCTGAAAGATCTGCCAGTAGAAAGGACCCAAACATAAATAGAGATGTTGGTCATGGCAAAAATTCTAGGTGGTGCATATAGAGGTAAGAATCATGTGGACCACCCATCTTAGACATCAGCTGTGGTGTCCAATAGCCTCTCAATAGCATACAATGCATGACTGGCTCCATGCTATGTCAATGATAACCACTTTGTTCATAGGTTCATAGGTTCATAGGTTCATACTAGGCTATCTGCCCTAGGGCATTTATAAGCCTAGCCAGAGTGTGTTTGGCTTTCGCCACCCATTTTAAATTAATTTTGCTATGCCCTTTTTCGAGGTTAGTATACTGTGCCTCTGTCTAACAGTGACACAGAAGTGATACCTGGGGTAAACCTATGATCTCCCATCCACTCATCAAGATTCCTCTTGAAGAGAGTCAATGAGGGACTCTGCCTAACCTGGACTGGGATTTTATTTCAGAGTGAAGGGAGCCTCTGGGTTATGAATCTGTCCCTCCAGCATGTCCTATTTATTTCAGTGCTGAGGTTCAAGTCTCTCGAGCACGTAGCTCGATGGGATTTGGATTTTCTGAGGTGCAGCATGTCCATTAATTCCGGGTTGGACATGGCTTTATACGCCAGGCACAGATCGCCTCTGAGCAGGCGGTATGCCACTGAGTAGAGCTGGAGTTTCTTTAACCGGGCAGCATATGGCATCTGTTTGAGCCCTATGATCCTCTTGGTGAGGTACTTTTGGGGTCTTTCCAGTTGCTGCAGGTGTCTGGTAAGGTACATCCCAAAAGGGAATTGTACTCAATTATGGGCCTAATGAGGGATGAGTAAAGAGGCACGATAACCTCCCTGATCTAGATGTGAATCCCTTCATGATTAGGTGGGCTATATAAAATGTTTTTCTAACCACTTTGGCCATGTGGTTGTCAAATGAGAGATTGCTATCAACTTGGGTCCCCAGGTCCCTAATTACTTCTTCTGTACTTAATGGATTACCACCTATGTGGTAATTTGTGGGCACTTTGTTTTTGCCAAAGGGGATGACTATACACTTTTTGGCGTTTAGCTTGAGGCCATGGCTCTGGCACTAGTTGTCTGTTTCTATGAGGCCCTTTTGGAGGATGCTTGTGTCGGCTGGAGAGTCAATTATGGCGCCCAGTTTGCAGTCATCTGCAAACTTAGTCAGCCACAGTCCTTCCATGTTGGCCTGTACCTCCGAGAAATATATACTGAACAAGAGAGGTCCCAGGACTGAGCCTTGTGAGATGCCACTTGTAACTGGTTTGGAGTCTGACATAGCTCCAGCAATTCTAACCATGTGGGTTCTGTCCTTGAGCCAGTTTGCAACCCATCTAGTGACATAGGGGTTTATATTTAAGCTGGTGAGCTTATCTATAATGCCCGAGTGGGGTATTATATCGAAGGCTTTTGCAAGGTCCAGGTAGGCTGTGTGGACCACCTTCCCCTCGTCAATGGCCTTGGTGACTGTTTCAAAGAAATCAACCAGGTTTAAGAGGCAGGATCTGCCCTTAACAAAGCCAAACTGGGTAGGATCCAGTGTCTGTAGGTCCCCAATATCTTTATTTATGAGGTCCATGATGATCCTTTCCATAGCTTTGCAGACCAAGCTAGTCAGGCTTACGGGGCGATAGTTTCCAGGATCCGTTGAGGCACCACCTTTGTGGAGAGGGACCACTGTTGCTGTACGCCACTCTTTGGGTACATATCCTGTAGTAAGGCTAAGATTGAACAGTAGTTTTATGTTTGGGTTTAGCTCTTCTTGGAGTTCATGTAGGACACAGCCCGGGACACCGTCTGGTCCCACTGATACTGTGTTTTTTGCTTTGGAGAGGGCAGCTCTTACCTGAGCATCTGAGATGTTAGGGGGGCAGCACTCTGCTGGGATAAATATTTGCCCTTTTGGTGGGGAGGGGGGGGGGGAGTTTGCGCTGAACCTGTCAGCTAGGATGTTGGCAATGTCTGTGGGTTCAGTGTATTTTTTGTCATTTTGGACTAATGCTGAGCATATCTGGGAATTCCTGCCCAGGTTCCTAACATAACTAAAGAAAGCCTTGTGATTATCCTTAGTGTCCTGTGCAATTTTTCTCTCAAAGCTGGCCTTTTCGATTTTATGAGTGCCCGTAGTTTTTTGCTAATACTGATCAGAGATGCCTTCCCTTTTTAGGATTTTGCTCTATCATGTAGTAGCTTCCTCCTTCTATTGTATAGTTTGTTTATGGCTGGGGTCCACCAGACAGGACGTCTGCCTTTGGAGGATTGGGTCTTGGTTTTATTTGGGATTGCATGATCCATGCATTCCTGAAGGTTCATAGGTTCATAGGTTGGTACTAGGCTATCAGCCCTAGGGCCTATACAAGCCTAGCCATAACAATTCCCTGGCTATTTCTTCCCACATTATTTACTTTCCTGGACCCCTGTCTAGCAGGGCGACTGACGTGATCCCTGGGGTGAATTTCCTTTCTCCCATCCAGTCGTCAATGTTCCTCTTGAAGAGGTCCAAAGAGGCACTCTGCTTGACATGTATGGGCAATCTATGCCAGAGTCTGGGGAGTCTCTGGGTCAGGAACCTATCCCTCCAGCATGTTTTGTTTATTGTGATGACAAGGTTTAGATCCCTGGAGCGTGTAGCTCTGAGGGATTGGGATTTCTTTAAGTGTAGTATGTCCAACAGCTCTGGGTTTGACATGGCCTTGTATGTTAAGCAGAGATCGCCTCTGAGTAGACGATATGCGACAGAGTTTAGCCGGAGTTTTTTAAGGTGGTCAGCATAGGGCATCTGCTTTAGGCCTGTGATTCTTTTAGTGAGGTATTTCTGAGGCCTTTCCAGTTGTTGCAGATGTCTTGAGAGGTGCATACCAAATGGGGCGTTGTATTCTATAATGGGTCTAATGACGGATGAGTACAGTGGGACAATGACCTCCTTTTTTCTGGATGAAAATCCCTTTGTGATGAGGTGTGCCACATAGAAGGATTTCCTGACTGTTGTGGCGATGTGGTTATCAAAGGTGAGACCACTGTCCACCTGTGTCCCTAAGTCTCTTATCACACTTTCTGTGTTTAGTGTACTGCCACCTATATGGTAATTCATGGATACATGTTTTTTCCCAAAGGGGATAACAATACATTTCTTGGCATTGAGCTTGAGCCCATGGCTCTGGCACCAAGCATCTGTTTCTGTAAGGCCCTTTTGTAGAGCATTCACATAATTTGGGGATTCAATAATGGCTCCCAGTTTGCAGTCATCTGCAAACTTTGTTAGCCAGAGTCCCTTAGTGTTGACCTGTACTTCAGAGAAGTAGATGCCAAACAACAGCGGCCCCAGAACTGAACCCTGAGGTACTCCACTTGTCACTTGTCTGGAGCTGGATTTGGAGTCGGCTACTTTTACAGTGTGGGTTCTATCAGTAAGCCATTTAGCAACCCATTGGGTGACATAGGGATTAATGCCCAACTTAGTAAGTTTATCTATGATTCCAGAGTGGGGGATGGTGTCAAAGGCCTTGGCAAGGTCTAGATAGGCTGTGTGGACCACCTTACCCTTGTCCATGGCTCTGGAGACTGATTCAAAAAAGTCAATCAGGTTCAGGAGACAAGATCGGCCCTTCACAAACCCAAACTGGGTGGGGTCCAGTGTTTGAAGGTTGCCAATGTCTTTGTTTATAAGTTCCATGATAATACGCTCCATGGCCTTGCAGATAAGGCTTGTCAGACTGATGGGACGGTAGTTTCTGGGATCCAAGGTGGATCCCCCCCTTGTGGATTGGGATAACTGTAGCTCTGCGCCACTCAGTGTTCATAGAATGCATTTATAAAAGATTCTGCGGTCTGGGCCGTATTTTCCACAGGCCCGGGGGCTTTGAAGGATTCCACCTCGGTTTTGAGGAGTGTGAAATTTGCTTTAGAGAAGTTTTTCACTGTGGTTTTCAGGGCAGGGGGTGGAGTCGGGATGTGAATATCCAGTGAGATTAGTTTATGGTCTGATCTTACCAGTGAGGGATACACTTCTGGTCTGGAGCACAGAGTCCCCATGTTGGTGATGATCAGGTCCAGTATGTTTTCCCCTCTTGGGGGAGTGATAACAAGTTGTCCCATAGCATTTGAGTTTATAAATTCTAGGAACCTTTGGGCTAGAGTGTTGGAGCTAGAGTAATGCTCCCAGTCTATGTTTGGGTAGTTGAAGTCACCCAATATAATGGTGTTTGGAGAGACCTTCATATTTTCCAGTGTTCTCAGGAAGGCTGAGTGGGGTTCCTGGGTTTGGGAGGGTGGTCTGTAGCAGGCTATAAACTGGAAGGCAGTTTTACCCAGTTAGTTGCACATGGATAGTCTCTGATGCTTCGTGCTGTGCCACCAATCTGGAGGTGTGGGTATCTATGACGAATATTGATACTCCCCCTCCTTTTGTGGTATGGTCCAAGTTTTGGGGCCGAAAAGCATGGTATGAGGTATAACCTGGTAGTGCTGGGGTGCTCTCTGGAGCCTTGAACCAGGTTTCTGTTACTGCACAGATATCGATTTTCTCCATGCTAAGGAGAGTTTTGAGTGCGTGCATCTTGAGGTTTAGACTTCTGGCATTGAGTAGCATTCCTCTTAGTTTCTTATCCCTTGTGATACCTATGGAGGTGGGTTTGTCTTTTGAGCCTTGCCTAAAAAGGCACTATGGGGGTAGCAAGAGCCTTTGCCAATATCCGAAAGCCCAGGGGTGACAGGTGCAAGCCATCCCTAGCAAAGCATCGTGGCTTGTCGAGCATGTCATCCCAGGCTGACAGGCATTGGATCCCCTTTAAATGACACCAATACTTAAGCCAATTGTTGAAATTGATCATCTTGTCTTCATATTGTGGCATCATTCTTGGTGAGGGTAAGATGCTACTCAAGGTCAGGGTCATACCGGCCTGGGCTACATGCTCAGAGAGCTCCTCTATGTCTCTTTTCATGTAGTCCAGGGAGGTACGTCTCAGGTCATTCACACCAGCATGGACAATGACTGAGTCATATTTGTACTTGCCTTGGAGTGACCTGAGTGCTTGTGTTATGTGGCGGATCCTAGCGCCGACAGGCAGCTCACCGTGACCTTCTCCTTGTTCAGCCTGGTGAGCGGGACGCAGTGTGCCTGACGATAGAGTCACCTATTACAAGTGTATCAGGTGTGTTGTTTAGCCTTAAGGGCTGTGACTGTTCGGCACACTGGCTTTGTGAGCTATGTGTTGCACGTGTTTTGTTTTGGGGTAGTGGTTGCTTGGGTGTCTGCTTTGGAGGTCTCTGCTGCTTAGGCAGATTTTTATTTAGAGCCTCCGAGTATGTTTTTGTGTGTTTATGTGTTTGGTTTGCTGTCGTGGTAGGTCTGTGTGAGACTGGAAATGTAGTGAGTGTGGTTTTCTTCTCCTCCTGACTGGTTTTGCCAGTACTGAGTTGAGAGAGCTTAGCCTCCAGTATGGCTATATGGTTGCATCTCTCACATGTGTTGGAATTTGTCGGGAGGAGGAGAGGGTTGTCTGTGTATATGAGGCAATTGTAACATTGCCTCAAGATTCCCAGATTCACCAGCTGGACCGGAGAGGAGATTGACAACTGACCTTTGGACATGCTAGAATAGTATTGGGAATTCCTTTATAATTGAAAAAAAGGGCCAGTGGGAAACGAGGTACTCAAGGGAAGTTTGGAAGGGTGTAGTGCTTTTAATATTTTAGTGCTGACTTATATAATTGCTTTAGTGAGCAAGTGCCAGGTAACTTAAATGCAATGTGTTTCAGGTAACTTAAATGCAAAAATGACAAACAGTAACTTTCTTTCAAGTAAAACAAGGAAATAAGTACAGTAAGCAATGTAGATATCACTAGGGATCCACAGAAGCACTGAAAAGCTGTGTTTTAGGTGGAATTTGCATTTCAGGGAAATAACAAGCAAACAAACAAGCAGCATACAAATAAAGCTAGATTCGGCAGGCCTGGATCTAGTCTATGCTACAGCAAACAAGGTGTACCAATTTCAGTTAGAAACAGTTCAAATATGCAGGCACTATACGCCTTTAACCAGAAATTCCCACCTCAGAAGGGCAGAGTCCAGCCTCTCCTCCCACAAGAGTGCAGACCACAAACCTTCTTAATGTAAAATAACTGGCCTGAAACTAAGTGCTTAAACCAGAACTAATACACTTTTAGAATAACAGACACTGAGCCCTCAATCAGCAGTTCACAACTTAGAAGGATGTACGCTACCTGTCCTGCCACCACAGTGCAGGCCACAAACCTTCCTAATGTAAAACAACTGGTCTGAAGCCCAAGTGCTTAATCCAAAAGACTTAGAATGATAGCTACACTTTAATCAAGTTACTACCAAGCAGTAATAAATACAACTGAATACTTTAAAGAATGCCTGGATTAGTGCTCAGGTTATACAAACAAAGCTAGATTCAGCAGGCCTGGATCTAGTCTATGCTACAGCAAATAAGGTGTACCAATTTCAGTAAGAAGCAGTTTAGATATGCAGGCACTATAAGCCTTTAACCAGAAATTCCCAGCTAGAAGGGCAGAGTCCAGCCTCTCCTCCCACAAGAGTGCAGTCCACAAACCCTTTTAATGTAAAATAACTGGCCTGAGGCCCAAGTGCTTAAAATAGCATTAATACACTTTTAGAATAACAGACACTGAGCCCTCAATCAGCAGTTCCCAAATTAGAAGGATGTAAGCTACCTGTCCTGTCACCACAGTGCAGACCACAAACCTTCCTAATGTAAAACAACTGGTCTGAAGCCCAAGTGCTTAAACTAAAAGGCTTAGTGGTGTGAATATTAGATGTAAATGATTTGGTCATGGTGACTAATGTCACCAAAAGGACCATGAGTATTTGCCAGGGCTAAATGGCAGAGCTGGCCTATTCCTATGCCAGGGTCCCATGCTGATCATAGGAGAAGTCCATATGTCCCTGTTGTCTATTGTGTGCCTATCATAAATCCCAGCAGCCCTAGGTCAGTAAGTTAGCAAAAAACAACAGCAAGGCTAGTGAAATACGAACTGCACACAAAGAAAATTTAAAGATTTAATAGCACACAAATGCTCTAGCACCTTGGCAAACACAGCCTTCTTGGAGTTAATACAAAAAAGAAAAAAACACTTCCATTAAATAGAAAATTCACTAAAACCAATAATTAATTAACCAGTCAAGACACTTAAATTACAAAAGGGCTTTCCAATCACTTTCCTTATTTAAGCCCTTAGGAAACAGTGTATCAAATTCTAGTACTAAATTCATAAATGTGTGATAGTAATTAGCAAAACAACACTGCACCTTTGATTTCTGTGTCTTGCCTGTCTGGAAACTGGGGAGAGGAGTTTAACTATATGGAAGTCTCCTTTTTAGACATTGTTTTTCTAAGTGCTTTCCCCCATATGCACCTGGTGGGCAGGTGCACAGGGGAAAAGTTGGCAGGTTGTCATAATGGTTAAGGTATTTACCTTACAGACCCAAGTTGCAGCATTTGATACTCAGATGGGGTAATTGACTAGGCTTAAAAAATGGCCTACAAGAGCCTAATACTAACCTATGGAACATCTTGCTATTAAATTTTACAGTTTTTGATTGAGAAATTGGTAGAATGGTTAAAGTGTTTATGTTACAGACACAAGGTGAAGGGTTTAATTCTCACATGGGGTAATTGGCTAGGCTCAAAATGGCCCATAAGGGCAGTTAGCCTAGTACTAACTAACCTATGTACTAACCTATGAACTAAGAATAAAAACTGTTTCCTTATAGAGCAATATACTCTTTAATATAGCAGTATCCCTTACACAAATTGGCTCTAAAATACAGGCTTTTGAATCTGTACACACCCCTTCATTTATCTGATGAAAATGCATGGCCACTGGATTCTCAAAATTCTTATTTTTAATGTCTCTAATATGCTCATACAGTCTCACTTTAAACATTATTTTGGTTCCCATATATAAAAGAGACCACAGGAGAATGACAGTCCATAAGTTACAAGCCAACCTGGTATAGCTTTTTTGAGTAAAAGCCCCATGTTAAACCACTCATCCTGCCAAAAATGAACTAAGAATTGCAAAGTGAATATAGATCCATTCATGGGATGTAGTTTGGATGTGGCTAACATGACGGTACGGTGGATACTGGACATGATGGAAGGGCAGCCCAGCAAAGTCTCTTGGATTGGGATCCAGAGTCTACTAGTCATGGGGTGGACAGACTACAAGTTATATGAGAATTGTATTGAGAGAATCCTCTGAAAACAGAGAAGTATGGCATCAGAATCTGTGACAAACTCATGACAATCAGACTCCAGTGTGAACAGAAGGTGGTCTTCATGGTCTCAACCTTCAGCAGGCCTGTGATGCTGAGGAAAAGAGGGCATCAAGACAGGAGCTGCAGAAGCTCCACAAAAAAAGTGGACAAAATGAGACGGTTTTGAAAATAAGGACCTGAATGCTCTTATCAGGACAGACACCACTAGAGAGGAGTTTTATCTGGGAGCACATAGTTAGAGCATCAGTAACAATGAATGAGAGGCTAATCCAGTCATCTGTGTGGCAACCAGTTTAATGGAGACCAACACATGGTTAACCAAGAGAGATAGCCACAAACTCATATACAGAAATGGCCAGCATGGAACTCAGGTAGAGTTCTTCTCAGTAAAGAACAGTCATCATCATCATCATCATCAACCCTCTTCTTCCAATTTTCTACATAGGGTCGGGGTGTCATGTCAATTGTCCCCATCTCTCTCTATTCAGTGCCACTTTCCTGCTTTCGTTGACACTCATGCCTGACTGTCACAGGTCTTCTCTCACATAATCCATGCATGTCTTTGCTGGATGCCCTTATTTCCTCTTGCCTTCTTCCTGTCTGTTTCAAGTCATCTTCACCAGGTTGTCTTCTGCTTTTCTGCACATGTGTCTGAACAACTGTAATCTGGTCACTTTTCCTTTTCTGCAGTTGGAGTTACTTTGGCTTCTGCTCTTACATCCTCATTTCTTCATCTGTCCCACAGTGTGCATCCTACCATGGTTTCAGCCAATGTGCATCAGGCACTTACATCACTTCTAGTTTCCTCAACTGTTCTGCCTTTACTGACCAGGTTTCTGTAAGGCTCATCAGGGTCAAATCAGAGATTGCAAAATCAGCCCCAAGCATAAACCACTGGTGCACAGAATCAGCTGAAAGCAATGATTAGAGAAGGCTATGAGATGAAAAGAATCTAGGCTGGAGACCTGACAGCTGACTGGAATGAAAGCAGTGGAATTGAAGGCAATACTTATGGCTCTAATACCTCAAGACAAAGAGGAAATAGGTGGTGCAAAGGAAGAATGGTACTGCCTCAAAACAGCATGTGTGAAGATGGTAGGACAGAAATGTGGTCAAGCCAGGTAGGGAAAGCAGGTACAGAAGAGACAGTGATGGTAGAATGCTGAAGTGCAGGAAGTTATCAAAAAAGGAGTACAGAAAGAAGTGACAGATAGAAAAGATGGTCTAGGCCATTAAGGAATATTGGATGGGACACCAGCAGAAATCTTCTCACCAGTCTAGAGGATATCAAGAGCAGATGAACGATGCACTTTGAGAAGCTTTTGAATGATGAAGTCCCCATAGAAGCTGCAGTGCTGCATACACAGTCTATGGTGAACAAGGAGGTGAACCCATCCTCAAAGTGCGGTGAGCAAGGATGTGAACCCATCCTCAAAGTATGGTGACCAAGGAGATGAACTCATCCTCAAGGTGTGGTGAACAAGGAGGTGGACCTATCCTCAAAGTGTGGTGAGCAAGAAGGTGAACCCATCCTCAAGGTGTGATGAGGAAGGAGGTGAACCCATCCTCAAAGTGTAGTGAACAAGTAGGTAAATCTATCCCCAAAGTGTAGTGAACTAGTAGTGAACCCATCCTCAAAGTGCGGTGAACAAGCAGATGAACCCATCCTCAAGGTGTGGTGAGCAAGGAGGTGAGCCCATCCTGTGGGTGTGGTGAGCAACCAAGAGAACCCATCCTCTAAGTGTATTGAACAAGGAAGGAGGTGAACTCAACTTCAAAGAAGTATAAAATGCACAATGGAAATGAAATCAGGGAAAGCAGCAGGCTCAGATAGTCATGGTAGATATGCTCAAGGAAGAAATGGTGCTAGAGAGTGTTCCCAGAGCACAGAAACATAGCCTTATCCCAGATAACTGGAGAATATACATTCTAATGTTACTGCAAAAGAGCAACAGGGATATTCACAACTGTGGACGTTATAGAGGTATCAGACTCCTCCTATTGCACTGCATGAAAGTGCTGCAGAGGGTGACTGAGAAATTGATATGCAGTAAAACATATGATGGGTTGGGAGGGTAGCCTAATAATTAAGGTGTTTGCCTTACAAACACAAGGCGCAGGGTTTGAGTCTCACAAGGGATAATTGGCTAAGCTTAGAATGGCTCGCAAGGGCAGTTAGCTTAGTACTAATCTATGAACCTATGAACCTATGGGTGATGAGCAGTCTGGATTCAGGACAGTATGCAATACAAAAGATCCAATGTTTGCAGCGAGACAGAGAGTGAAGAAGAAGAAGATGGAGATGAGGAAAGGGCCCAAGCATATATGCTTAGGTTGTGAGAAAGCATATGGCAATGCTCTAATAAAATTGATACTAGTAGTCCTGTGATGGTTTAAATTCCCAGAAACACTGGTAGAATTAGTGCAGACCCACTGTCATAAGTATGAACACTGGACACAAAGAGGGGTTTCCATTGCAAGTTGATGTGACCAGGGTTCAGCTTTGTACCCACCATACACCTCAACTGTACAGATTTTTGCAGAATGTCCAGATTTTTGCCTCATATTTTTGGTCCGTTCTTCATAAAATTGTGATTCTCTGGCAAATTAGTGACAAATCATTAAAGACTGAAGTTAGAAAATAATGATATAATGACAGACATTTGAGTTTCAAACTTCATACCCTTCAGAAAATTCATGCTAATCCAAAACCTATTATTCTATCAACTTTCTAAATTTGTAAGAGCAATATTTAAAAATTGTCACTATTTTTTGGCCTTTGTCCCACTTTTATTTTTGGCTTTGTCCAGATTTCTTGCTCTAAGAGGTTGAGAGGCATGGTGCCCACTGTTATTCATACTGACTGTAGGTGGCATTAGCAAACAGGTCAGAGGAGACAGAACAACAAAGTTGCTGAATGGAGATGATGTGGCATTATAGGCAGACTCTGAAAAGGAAGTTCAACAAATGACAGAGGGCTGGAATGTAAACTAAAGGCACATGGGATGAAATTAAATACAGATAAGACAGAGATCATGGTAGGAAATGGGGAAATCCGAAGAAGTCTAAAAACTGAGATAGAAGGGAAAGTAGTTGAATAGTGTAATAGCTTCAAGTAGCTAGAAAGTGTGTTTGAGATGAAAGGATGTCGGAATGAGGAGGTCAGATTTAGAATCGGAGGTGTTGCAGCCAACTGGCATAAAGTGACAGGTGTAGTGTGTGACAGAAGAATGCCAAAGAAGGATAGCAGTAAGGTGTACAAAACAGTGATGGCACCAGCATTTCAATATGGTATAGAAACTAGGACATGAAGGCAGAGCAGCTGAGTAGACTTCAGGTGACTGAGATGAGGTGCAAGAGACTGGCAGTAGAACACACATTCTGGGACAGACAAAGAAATGAGGACATCAGAGCAGGAGCCAAAGTAGCCCCATTTGCAGAGAAAATTAGCAATAGAATAACAGATTACAGTGGTTCAATTACATGTGCAGGAAAGCAGAAGATGATTTGCTAAAGCAGATTTGGGAAAAGCAGGAAGAAGTCAAAAGGAGGTTGGATTGTATTACAGAATACATATGATTGTCAGTCATGACTGCTGAACAGGATAAGAAAGTGAAATTGTGAACAAGCAAAAAGCAGCATATACCAAAGATGATAAATCCGGTGGAAGTAACATGTAAAAAGTTATAAGAATAAAACAAAATCCAAACTAAAAAATAATGCAGTCAACATCAAACTTTTAACTTTTAATATCGCAAGTCAACTTTTGCAATTAGCTTCATCAGATGTTTAACAATCACATTATGAGCACCATTTAAATATCATAAAGAAATCACACGATATATAATTAAAAAGTCACGCGATGTCTAACTAAAAAAACACATGATACAACGTTTTTAAAAGTCACATGATCATTTAAAACATACAATATACCTTAATGAATCTCAACGTTTAATAATTGCAAGACTTGTTAATTTACTTTATCATGTAATTCCTTTAAAAGTGGTTTGATTGAAACAGTTCCATTTAGCCTGGGAACAATATGTGCTTGAAAGGGCAAAATCCATTTGAGTTCAGCATTCTCGGTCATATTAATTATATCACCACCACATAAACATTCATGGATGGTCTGCAAAATTAAAAAAGTAAAAGAATGTGAAGTATCAGTCTCACAAATATGTCTGTAAAGTGCATTGGTACAAATTTTATGATTAGTATCCGAAAGGCGACTACTTATCCTTTCCTTCAGCTTATGATTCGTCTTGCCTATATAATAGGCTTCACACGCTGTGCATTTAGCTAAATAAAATAGAGTTTTCATATCACAGGATCCATAAGCCTGTAAGCAAAAAACCCTACCATATTACTATTGCAATATTAAAAGTTAAGTTTGATGTGGTTGACTGCATTGTTTTTCAGTTTGGATTTTGTTTTATTCTTATGACTCTGACTTGTGAGAGGTGGAGACAGCTGATGTGACACCCTGACCCCTGGTAAAAATGGAAAAAAGAGCGTTTGAGATGATAATGATAAGTGTCATACAAACAATATGTACAATTTTCCAGTTACAGCTTAAAATCTTTACAAGATGAATCAGTTTGCTGCCAAATCCAGTAACTGAAAGACACAATATGTGTCAACTGTAATTCTTTCCCATCATTTTTTTAAGTGGGTTAGGCTTGGACTTCATTTAAATCAGTTTCTGTTGTAATTCTTGTGTGTGTTTTGTTAATATTTAAATACAAATTTGTATTTTTGTAGTGATATACTTTTGTATACTGTATGTTTAAATGAATTCCTTAGATCAGTGTGACTTTTTGCTTTCTCAGGTAGTGGAGAGTGCAGCTCTCCTATTGCATGCGCTTACTGTCATTTCTAGCTTTGCATTATTTCCTGTTTGTGGGACTTTTCATTTCACTTTCATCAGGAATATAATTATTTACCTTTTGGATTACCGTTACACTTCCTGATCAGATAATCTACAATGCTCCTTGCAGCTCTGACATGCAGATCAAATGATTAAGAAAAATTTGTAAGCTGAGCCCTCATTTATCTGTTCGGTTATGGCATGCTATGCAAACCCTATCACTACTACTATCACTATATCAACATGTATCTTTTCATTTTTAAGCTGTGTAAAAGTTTGTATTAACCTCTGTTGATTTTTTGCTTTTGTAATATCCTGTATTAATTTTCTGTGTTAATTCTTGATGATTTTGTTTTGCATGTATGTACATGGATCTTTTCTCCCTGGGCTTCCATTGAAAAACAGCTCATCTGGGCCCAATGGGCTTTCCTGGTTAACAAACTGCAAATAAATAAATAAATGCATTTGCATAACTGTTTCCCTAAGAAGCTGAAATTTACATGATATAAACCCTAGTGGCTGCACAGAGCCTCATTGCAATACGGAATGTAAAGCACCAGTTCAATGACCTGCGACATCTGTGAGGAAGAAATTATTGAAGGAGAAAGCTGCATTCTTGCATGTTTTATTTTAGTAGTAACCTGTTACTAAAAGTTTTGTTTTTGCTACACTGTCTCTCAAATGTGTTCCTTTGTTCAAATGTGTAGCTAGAATTTTTTTTAAGGATTGCTATACAGTGTAACCTACTGCTGCATTACTATGAGAAAGTCATTCATTTAAAGGTGCCATGCTCAAATTTATGTGATTCTGTACAGTTACTTTACATTGTGTGGCCAGGGAGCTTTTGCATGTGTAAGGACTGTTGTCTGTTGTTCCTTAAGGATTGATCTACAGCTTATGTATGTCTGCTGACTGAACAGTTGGGAAAAGGTTAATGAAAAGTTAAATTAGGAAGTCTGTGAAAAATATGCCTTGCATAGTGATTGTTTTTTATTTTTTGCGGGAGGTGCTGGGATGACCATACAACTACAGTGCGATAGCAGAATATATCCTGCAGATTAGACAATGGCACATGCTGGCAGGCATGTGTACAGTCACTGATTTCAGTGGCAGCTGGTGTGGGCCTGCCTTTATAGCTTCAGGTTATTTACAAGTCAGGTATAGCCAGTGTACTGGATAGAGGTACCTGACTATTTGCAGTTTGGTGATCAGTGTGCTTGGTGGAGAAGAGTTGTTAATTTGAGATGGGGGCAATGACTGTGACATGTAGTCATGTGCACCATTCTGACAACCTGTTTACTTATTTAACATTTGTTAAACAGGAAAGTCCAACTTGGAACAAATCCAATTTTCAGTGGAGGCCTGGGGAGAAACACTCTGGATGCATGTCTTTGTAATGTGGGAGGAAACCGGAACACCCGGAGAAAACCCACATGAATGCAGGGAGGACATGCAGACTCCACACAGAAGGCACCCCAGCCGAGAATCAAACAGGAGAACCTCTTCCTGTGAGGCCACAACACTACTGCTGCACAATCCTATTATGTTTTGATACTGGCATGACAGCAGCACGGCCTGAGTAATGGCCACACACCATGGAATATGAAAGGAAGTGCTTACTGGTATACCCATATGGTGCATTCTGCCTCCATACAGCCTCATGCCTTGAAGAGGGAAGGCATGAAACTGCAAGTTCTTCCATGTAAGAATGACAGTTTATTGCAGGGCCTTTGTCTTCATGGATAATGGTCAGTGACAGATTTTCAGCCAGTAAAATACTGACCATTCCTACTACGACTATGTATGGTAGGATGCTTTAGCAGACATTAATACTGTGGGTGACCAAGACCAGAACTATTACTGGTTTAGATGGTGGACCACCAGCATGATTAGAGGCACCCAAAAGAATGCTGTCTGCATTGCATGGAAGAGTAGGGTGACAGGAGGTGACCCCTTAGCTAAACCACAATTGATTCAGGTGGAAGAGTTTCTTGTCACTCTGTGTGGGGGATCAGCCTCATCGTTTTCCTGTTGTGGTGTGTTGGACCTTGGTGCTGAGTTGTAGCATTCCCAAAGACTCTGGGGATGCCCCCGGTGTGTTTCTCTACTGCATTAGCAGCAGCATACTTCTGACCTGTGGGCTGTAATCCATGTCACAGATTTTGCCCACTGCTTCTACATGGAGAATAAACATGAGCTGATGGGTAATACCTGCACTGTGTAATCTGCTTTGTTATCTTTACAGGTTGCATACTGTCTGGTTCCACCTCCGTGGATAGTCCATTGCCAGATGTTGGAGACAAGTCTGACTGTGACTATGTTGGCACTGAACAGCTGGTATGGTAAGGGTATATGGCATGGGTACTGGATACAAGGACTGTGCATAGCACAGGCACAGGCAGTGAACATTGTGTCTGTGTCTGTGAAAACCACACAAGATACATGGAGTTCCACTGATGGCCTGGTTGACACTGATTTCTGAACTTTCTTGGAAAATGTGCCTTTCCAAGTGGCACAGCTTTCATTTTCCATCATAAGCTCCACAGGGCACATGGATAGCTATGTGGATTGGTATACTGGTGATCATAGATGCCATAGGTACCACTTTCACAGATCTAGCCATTTCAATGTCGGTGACCCAGTTAATGTGCAGAGTCATCATAGAGGCTTTGGCTAGCAAAAGCAGGGTCATCATAGACATGGTATTTGTAATGCAGTGTAGGTATGATGATTCTGGACATGCACAATTGCTTTTTGGTGCAACTCAGGCCCTTGCTGGCTTATAGGACAAGTGCTAGGCATGCATTGTGTAACCAGTCCACTTCTGGCTCTAGTTCTGATGGTCATCATGGATATGGGAGGTCAAGTTCACACAGTAACAGTCCCACTTCCACAGCAACATCTAGTGTCCAGATGCTTATGGGCAGGAGGGGGCATCCACGAGTATGTGGCTCTAGTAACAATGCCACATGTGTTAGACAGCATCATTTGTAGTCACACAGCAAACCTATCTCTAGCCAAGGTATACTTATTTCTTGTGAAACCCTGAGATGTCAGCTCCCATTCACAGGGCATGCATGAGATGCCTGCTTATCTTTTGTGGGTGCCTGGATCTGACCATAAGACCTAGTTACAAAGAGTCCACTTTAGTGCTTAATTTATCTCATTTTATTTACGTATTTACATTTTGTGGCTGAGTTAGTCCCATTAGGCCAGTGACCTCATTTCTGGAGAGACCTGAGGTTTTACTCATACTGACAAGGGGGAAATTTGGCCAGGGCAGTGGGAACTTCCTCTCCTCTTTTTGAGGTACCAAAACTCCCTTTCCTACTGCAGAAGCAGCTGGGTTGAGTAGTGCTAAGGAGGAGAACAATATGTCTGTATGTGGACATGTGGAAAGTAGTGGTGTATGAGTGCTGAAAGAGAACACTAAGGATATGCAGATACCAGAGATCAGTGGATTTGAGGCTTCACCAGTTGAAATACTGAAGGAAGATAAGCAGAAAAATGAACATTTTACCCAGGATATGTTTATTACAGAGCTACATTCTGGCTGTCTCACCGATGATATACTAGTGGGTCTGATTCAATATGAAGACCCGTTAGGGGGTTTAATGGTTCAGTGAGGTGAGATGGCAGACATGATATTTGGTGAAGCTACTGAGGAAGAGGAGAAAAATAGTGCAGGGATTAAAAATATACGGGACAACATGGCTATAACCAAAATCTAGTTAAGAAAATTGTGTAGATTGGCAGTGCAGGGTATTATGGGCAAGCAGGAAGATGTACAAATGAGGAACAGAAGACAGGAAAAGGTGGTAACAGTGTCCAATGAGTTAGACTGTATTGTTGACAGATACAACATTTAGGACAATATAATAATGGCATTAAGCTTTGATGTTGAAGATGTCATACCTTTTATACATCTTAGCAAAGAGAAATATTACAATATAACACCTGAGAAACAGACTCAATAGAAAGATTTTTGTTGCAATGTGAAAAAGTGCATTTTTTTCATGAAATGGGTATCCTGGGGTTTAATAAAATCTGTGTAGGCATAGTGTAAAGCTTACACGGAAATTACCATGTCCGTGTATGCAGTTCTCCCTCTGTAGCATATTAATGCAGGTTCATTGCTGAGGGAGAACCGTGTAAGTGTAGGCTGTGTGTTACAACTGTGTCTGCAGATAAGTAACACACCCTCTGCACTGTCAAAGTGCATTAGAACAATGAATTGTAAATATTAAAGAATTTTTTTGTGTGTGTTTGCTTGGCATGGCACTTAGAAATGGACACATGCCAGACATCTAAAAATAGAAACCGGATCCATTTAATTATTTAAAAAAGGTCAAGTTTAAGCATAGCTGAATGGGTTTGCGCAGCGTGGCGTGATGCTTAGTGCTGCTTAAATATAGTGGAGAAATATATGGAAAAGTATAATAAGCATTTCATATGGCCATGTAGCTGAATGGTTAGACTGACAGCCGTAGCTGCATGGTTTGAATACACAGACAGGTTATTTTGTAAATACACAGTATGAGATATCTTTTAAATCCCGATTACATTCTGTTTGATTACACAGACCAATTTTTACATTTAATTTTGCAAATACACATTTATGGGAAGTATGTGTAAACCCTTGATGGAATAATGTATGTATGCACAGACATGTAACCTTTTATTTTGCAATTACACAGTGATGTAATATATTATTAAATTCTGCTTTCCTGCAGTCAGCTAAGCTCTGCTAAGCACAGCTAAGCCTTGCAAGGCACTGCTTAAACCAGGAATGTTTTAGTAGTGCTTTGCTGGTTTGCACATTGCTAAGCGGTGTGAAGCACTACTAAGTAATGCCTGTTTAAGCACTGGTCAGCTGAGCTCAGCAGGTTTGCATAGTGCTAAGCAAAGTTTTGAATTTTTAAAAATGGCCCAATGGCAGTAAAGGGTGGGAAAATAGGCTTATTTAACTGCAACAGGTAGGACTACAGCAGTACCAGTAGGAGTTTGAACCTGGCAGGAGCTATGCCAAGTGTTGGAGTGGGCGTACACTTCCAGGCACAGAGGTGGAGCATTCAGGAGTCCAGGGTCATGGTTGGACTCCTTGTAAAATACCATGACATCCGGCTGCTGCAGGGTCAGTACCATGGGTCAGAGTACAAATTGGAGGCCTGGGACTGGCTGGCACATGATCTCACCACTGCAACTGGTATCCCACGCACAGGCGAGCTGGTGCATCCTCATTATGATGAACTGAAGAGTCGTAAGAGGAATCTGTTGGCCATCTGGGTCCAAGATTCTAGAGGAAGGAATATCCCACCAGTTTGTAAGTATTGGTATCATTGTTTTACTAAATTCTACTCTGAATTTGTGATAGACAGGTATGCATAATGGTGAGTTTCCCTCCCCACAGCTGCAGAGGAGAAAGCATGCAACCTGGAGGCTCATGTAGGGCACCTGGCCAGGTTGCGCTCGAGTGTGGTGAGTACAGATGTATCTTGCAATCTATAGTCATATAAACAAGAAAGAGTAGAAGAGTCAACCAAATTTGCTCCAGGTAATGCCAGGTAGTTCAAT
>NC_056729.1:1657307281-1657322281 GCF_019279795.1 Protopterus annectens
CCCTTTTTGTGATTCTCATAGATCTGAACTAATAGGAATGTTATGTTGTGTTAACCATTGCATTTCAGCTATATGCATTCCTGGTCTTAGGTACGCTGTTGCAGGTATGTATGAAACTGTAATATCTGTAGACTGCAAATATACCATGTGCAATTGTATATGGGTCAGGTAGCCAACCCAGCACTCTGATATGGTCTGTACACATCACACATATTCCCACCTACTAGGGGTTAATTGTCTACACCTGTATTCCATGTATTAATGCACAGTTCACCTACTATCTCTGTCATGCGTGAATCTCATGTATGTGTGTTCAAGTGTCACTGCAGTCTTGTATAACACTCTACTTCTATCACCAGATCACAGTTTGTTACAAGGTGAGCTATCAGTCAATCAACATTCATCAGTGTCTCAGTAGCTCAGTTGGATAAATGTTATGTTTGATGTACTTTTTGTCACACACAGATTGGGATTCGAATCCAGAGACAAGTACTACTAAATATTATCAAATCAGTTATGTATTGTTAACAGATATTCTCCCCACAGGAATTACGGGCAAATAAATGGTTGTAGTAGCTATGTGGGGGAACATGGCTCTCCAATTCCACAACACCCTCCCCGTCCAAGGTGTTTACCCCCATGTCATACACTGTCCCTGTATGCTGTCTTGTCTGTTTGCAAATGCAACCTCTCCTACCCAACTTACCTCCCCACATGTACCTATAGCCCTTCCCCAACATTCCACTCTCACCTTAAAAAAAAAAAAAAGAGGATCTTTCCCACAAAAAAAAGATATATCACCCCATACATAGCTCTCCATTTTGCCCCCACATACACTGCACACAATCAATCATGACATCAATTAATCAAAACAGTTATGTTGCCCACACCCATCTCTCTTGAATGTGAGGCTGCAAATTCCAAATTCTTTTCAACCTGCACAGCTGTTGTTGTACAAGAAATGGAGAGCATGGTCTTTTCCTACACTCATCCTGCACATCCCTACCTGCCTTTTACATTGTTTTTCCACCTGCTTGCCCCCATTTCACCACTTTCCTATAAACCCTTTTTTCTTTTCTTGTTTTGGAATTAGGACCGTTTTAAGCGGATCAAACCTGCTTACAACTGCTTTAATAACCTTCTGTGTTTCTGACACCGTTAGGTACATCTGCAAAATAATCATCCCTGCCAAGTCTCAAACCCAGGACCCTGTCATCTCTAGTATAGCACATCAACCCACTAGGCCACTCAGCTCTGAAATAAAGCAGGTGTTTCCATAAAAATACCCTGACTGATAATGACAAACTGCTTGTACATATAATGGCAAAATTGACAGTGAACTTCAGATTATTTTGCAGACACCAAACCAGTACACAGCCAAATAAGTAATGATGGATGTACGTGAGGCCTAGAATATCAGGTATAGCTGACAACTGCACAGACTATTGCAGAATGTCCACAGTTGTGGCACATACTTTTGGCATGGTTGTCACAAACCCTATTCTGTGTGCTGAAGTACTGGCAAGTCAGTACAGACTGAGGCTGGAAAATCATGACACACAGTTCAGTGCCACACTTCATATTCATCTGAGCACACATGCTTATGCAAACCTTGTGTAACAGACTGTATGCATGCACATATATCCTGCAAATACACCTGCTATCATACTACCTCAGTAGTGTAATCTATTATATTCCTAGCATACTGTACATTTTGCCACCCACAGACCTGGGTTTGATTCCAGTCTGTTGCACTTCAAGTACATGCTTATGAATACAACAACTAAATGACTGAGTCCTTCAATTTTAAGCTGAACCAGTTACTACTGCATTCACTGCTACCCGTGTTAGCAAGTCAAAGGCCTGTAGGTTGGGACACACTGCATAAATATGTATAGGCTTCCTAAATGTCGTCTACTACTCTCTGAATGACACTATTACATAACATTTGTACCTGAAGTACATGCCTCACCTGGACTGTTAAGGGTACCCTCACCCTGGCTATGCTGTAACAACAGAGCTGACACTGCTCCCTCACAGACATATACAGCGTGCTGTCATCCAGTGTGTTCATACTCCCCAGTATGACTCCTGGGCAAAGCACAGCAGCTGCAGCTTGCAACATATGTGGCAGTATGCTCAGTTACCTGCTACATATCTACCATACCTCACCACCACCTAAAACAAGGGATCCACACAACACCCATACATAAAGTGGTGGGGGACAAAGGTCAAGTGACAGGGACAGGGACATGTGTCACAGTCTTCCCCTACAAACATACACAGCTGATAGACCAGCAGCATATAACGTATGACACACACATCTGTCTACCCTCTTACTGACCTCAACCCACATTGTTTAACACTAAACTGCCACATAATCAGGAAGTTGTTTCACAATGGCCAAACATAGTATACAGAACTGTGGACATACCACATAAATCCCGACAGTGGACAGTATTGTTATCTACCCTCTACAATGCTGTAATCTCCACACCTCAATAATGTCCATCTCACAGACTGGGAAAGGGGCCAAGGCTTACATGAAGGCCTTAAGTACTACACTATTGTGCCATGGCATTGGTTAATGAAAGTGCAACTCAGCTGTTCTCGATGCAATTAACAAGTCTGAGCCACAGATTGATGCACAGACTATCACCTGTTCATGAGCATTACCTATAAAAAAACAAGCTGACGCCTATGGTACACAGGTCTGTGACTTGCTCTACAACTCCTGTTCAAAAAGGAGTACAGCACTCACCCAGGTATGTAATAGATGACCCATGTAATGGGACACAGATTGGAGGATGCAGTTATGGGGATTGGGGATTACAACAGTAGGCCTGTAGTACATATTTTGGAATGAAATGTTGCTGTTAGTCAGCTGTCCTGCACCTACAGGCTTCCCTTTCAGCTCTGCCTGCTATGACTTACATCACAGCTCTGGCCCTCTGAGTCTCTCCTACAATGGTCGGCTCCTGTATGAATGCTACTGGATTGTGTGTTACACAATAGTGACAGTAAGTAATGGTGGACACAGATGGCATATCACATGATGTACTGTCATTCAGCTCCTTTCAGTCTGTGAATGTCACAAAGGAATAGTTCAAACATTGTACAGGTGTCCCTGACTGTCCCTGATGTACTCTGGCTAGGTCACTGTGTACTCAACATCCGTATCTCATCTTTTGAGAGCTATGGCTAGCATACCTGCTGACCCCCTACAGCAGGACTTCAGGTCATAGCCAGTAGTAGTGGGGGACACAGGCCCGACCTCAGTGACAGAGTTTACATAATGAGCATACAAAGTAAGGGAATGGATACAGTACCAGATTTTACTGCACCATAACTATTTTCTGAGGGTTCTGGCATGTGACAGCCAAATTCCCCACAGTCTGAGAACAACCATTACGTATTGTACAACTGTTTGTCAGACATCCACAGTTTTCTGGAAGAGGGCCCATAAATATCAGGCAATGTACACATTCCGCAAACATCTGTGTACTGCAGAAGTCAGACACCACACCTACAGAGAAGGTACCCTACAGCATGTTTGCAGTGCTGTCTGGCATTGTGTCACAAGGATGTTGTTGGATTGTCCCCATATACTTGTAGTAACACTCACCTATTTGTTGGACGGTGGTTGTATGATATGGTACTGGGACATCACCTATAGGGGACACACCACAGCATATGGCATTGATGGGAGTGGAGACATAACAACACATTCCATCACAATACACAGGCCCATAACCGGTATTCGTAGGATCATTGGAGGTTACTAGCCTATTGACCCTGAGGCCCTTATACATCTAGTCAAGAATTTAGCCTATGTTTATACAAGTTAGCATCCAATGCCCCAGTCCAACATAGACATGGGTGGAATCCCAAGGGTGTATTTCCTGTTTCCCATCTAGTTATCCATCCAGTTATCCAGGTTAAGCTTGAAAAGGGAAAAACAGGTACTCTGCTTGATGTGGAGAGGGAGTCTATTCCACAGATGGGGTAGTCTCTGGGACACAAATCTGTCCCTCCAACAAGTCCTGTTGATGTCAGAGACCAGGCTGAGGGTGCACATGTGGGTTACTCGAGTGGAGCTTGACTTGTGGATATGCATCAGTCCCATCAAGGTGGGGTCCATGATCATCTTGTATGCCAGACAGAGGTCACCTCTGAGGAGTCTGCATGAAACTGAGTAGAAGGATAGGGCTTTTATCCTATCTGTGTATGGTAGATGTTTGAGGCCTTGGGTTTTCCTGGTGAGGAACCTCTGTGGTCTATCCAGCTGCTGCATGTGCTTTGTGAGGCACATGCCAAAAGGGGCATTGTACTCAATAATGGGCCTTATAAGGGAAGAATACAGGGATGTTATGACCTCCTTGTCCCTGGATGAGACACCCTTACTGATGAGGTGGGCCATGTAGAAGGCTTTCCATACAACAGAAACAACATGGTGGTCAAAGGTCAGGCTGCTATCAACCTGTGTGCCCAAATCTCTTATGACTGATTGCGTGCTTTGTATGTTATTATTCATGTGATAATTTTTGGGGATGTCACTCTCCCTAAAGGTGATGATGATGATGCATTTTGCGGTATTCAGCTTCAGGCCACGTTTCTGGCACCAGTCATTTGTCTGACTGAGACCCTCTTTGAGGATGTCCACATCACTAGAGGATTTGCTGACATCACCCAGCATGCAGTCATCTGCAAACTTACTCAGCCATACACCACTGGTGTTGCCCTCACCTCAGAAAAGTATATCCCAAATAACAGAGGTGCCAAGACAGAACCCTGGAGTACACCGCTTGTTACAGGTGTACTGCTTGAGGTACACCGCTTGTTACAGGTGTACTGCTTGAGGTGGCTTCCCCTATTTTGACTAGGTGGGTTCTATCAGTGCGCCAGCTTGCTACCCATCTGATACCATACAGATTGATGCCTAGTTAAGAGAGTTTATCTATTATGGTTCATAGGTTCATAGGTTTATACTAGGCTATCTGTCCTAAGGCATTTATAAGCCTAGCCCAAAGTTTTGTGGCTTACGCCACCCCTTATGTTAAAAAATACTGTGCCCATTAGTTTGTTGTGCCTCTGTCCAGCAGTGACACAGAGATGATTCCCGGGGTAAACCTACGATCTCCCATCCACCGGTCAAGATTTCTCTTGAACAGAGCCAGCGAGGTGCTCTGCCTCACATGGACCGGGATTTTATTCCACAGCATAGGGAGTCTCTGGGTGACAAATCTATCCCTCCAGCATGTCCTATTTATATCCGTGCTAAGGTTTAAGTCACTTGCTCTAGTGGATCTGGTAGATTTGGATCTTCTGGGGTGGGGCATGTCCATTAATTCGGTTGGACATGGCCTTGTATGTCAGGCACAGGTCACCTCTGAGCAGGCGGTATGCGACTGAATAGAGCTGGAGTTTCTTCAGTCTGGCAGCATATGACAGATTTTGGAGTCCCTTTATCCTTTTGGTGAGGAACTTTTGGGGTCTCTCCAGTTGCTGCAGGTGTCAGGTGAGATACATCCCGAATGGGGCATTGTACTCGATCATTGGTCTGATAAGTGAAGAGTACAGGGGAACAATGACCTCACTTGATCTGGATGTGAATCCCTTCATGATCAGGTGGGCAATGTAGAAGGCCTTTCTAACCACTTTAGAAATGTGAGTGTCAAAAGAAAGGCCACTGTCAACCTGGGTCCCCAAGTCCCTGATAACCTCTTCTGTGCTTAATGGATTGCCACCTATATGGTAGCTTGGGGTTACCTTGTTTTTCCAAGGGTATGACTATACATTTTTTGGCATTTAACTTCAGGCCATGGCTCTGGCACCAGTTATCAGTTTCCGTGAGACCCCTCTGAAGGATATCTGTGTCCGATGTACTTTCTACTATGGCGCCCAGTTTGCAGTCATCTGCAAACTTTGTCAGCCATAGTCCTCCTATGTTTGCCTGTACTTCTGAGAAGTAGATGCCGAACAACAGGGGCCAAGGACTGAGCCCTGTGGGACACCACTTGTGACCGGCTTGGAGTCTGACATGGTGCCAGCAACTCTAACCCTGTGGGTTCTGTCCTTTAGCCAGTTTGCAACCCATCTTGTGACATATGGGTTTACATTTAAGCTGGTAAGTTTCTCTAATACCCGAGTGGGGTATTGTGTCGAAAGCTTTTGCAAGGTCAAGGTAGGCTGTATGGACTGCCTTCCCTCATCAATGGCCTTGGTGACTGTTTCGAAGAAGTCGACCAAGTTCAAAAGGCATGATCTGCCCTTGACAAAGCCAAACTGGGTCGGGTCCAATGTCTGCAAGTCCCCTATGTCTTTGTTTATGAGTTCCATTATGATCCTCTCCATAGCTTTGCAGACCGGGCTTGTTAAGCTTATGGGGCGGTAATTACCAGGGTCCGTAGAGGCACCGCCTTTGTGGAGTGGGACCACAGTTGCCGTACGCTACTCCTTGGGCACGTATCCTGTGGTAAGGCTAAGATAAAACAGCTGCCTTATATGTGGGTTTAGTTCCTCGTTGAGTTCGTGTAGCACACAGCCGGGGACACCATCCGGTCCCATTGATGCTGTGTTTTTAGCTTTAGAGAGAGCAGCTTTCACCTGCGCATTTGAGATGTCTGGGAGGCTACACTCCGCTGGGATAGTTATCTCTCCTTTGGGGAGAGGGGTGAAGTTTGCACTGAACCTGTCTGCCAGTATGTTGGCAATGTCTGTGGGTTCAGTGATTTTGTATCATTTTGGACTAATTCTGCACATATCTGGGAGTTTCCACCCAGGATTCTAACATAGCTGAAGAAGGCCTTATGATTGTCTTTGAATCTATTGCAATTTTTCTCTCAAATTTGGCCTTGGATGATTTTATGAGTGCTCGTATTTTTTTACTAATAATGATCAAGGGTGTCTTCTCTTTTATGGATTTTGCTCTATCATGTAACAGCTTTCTCCTCTTATTGTAAAGTTTGTTTATGGCTGGGGTCCACCAGACTGGACGTTTGCCCTTGGTGGAAAGAGTCTTGGTTTTATTAGGGATTGCCTGATCCATGCAGTCCTGGAGGTGTTCGTAGAAGGCATTTGTAAGGGCTTCCGCAGCTTGGATTGTGGTTTCCACTGGCTCGGGGGCCTTGAAGGATACCACACCAGTCTTGAGTAGTGTGAAGTTTGCTTTAGAGAAGTTCTTCACTGTGGTATTTTTTGTTTAGGGTGGGGGCACGATGTGGATTTCCAGTGAGATAAGTTTGTGATCTGATCTCACCAATGAGGGATATACTTCCGGTGTGGAGCATTTTGTCCCCATGTTTGTGATGATGAGATCTAGTATATTTTCTCCTCTTGTGGGAACGGTGACTAGTTGTTCCATGGCATTTGAATTTATGAACTCCAGGAACCTTTGGGCTAGAAAGTTGGGGCTTGAGTAATGTTCCCAGTCTATATTCGGGTAGTTGAAGTCACCCAATATAATGGTGTTTGGAGATACATTTATACCCTCCAGTGTCTTCAGGAAGGCTGTGTGGGGTTCCTGAGTTTGAGAGGGGGGCCTGTAGCATGCTACAAATTGTACAGCAGTTTTGCCTATGGTTAATTGCACCTGGATGGTTTCCGATGCTTCGTGCGTTGCCACCAACCTGGAGGTGTGGGTATCCTTGATGAATATAGATACACCCCCTCCTTTTGTGGTGTGGTCCGGGTTTTGGGGCCGGAACGCATGATATGAGGTAAAACCTGATAGTGCCAGGGTGCTCTCAGGAGCCTTGAACCAGGTTTCAGTCACAGCACGGACATCAATGTTCTCCATACTGAGAAGGGCCTCGAAAAGTGCATTTTGAGATTTAGACTTCTGGCATTGAGCAGCATTACCCTTAGTTTCTTCCCATTTTTGTTTTCTAGGGTGGTAGGTTTAGAATTTGAGCCTTGCCTAAAAAAAGGCACTATGGGGGTGACAAGAGCCTTAGTCAATATCCGGTATCCCAGGGGTGACAGGTGCAAGCTGTCCCTTGCGAAGCAGCGTGGCTTGTCAAGCATGTCATCCCAGGCAGACAGACACTGGATCCCCTTTGAATGACACCAGAAATTAAGCCAATTGTTAAAGCTGATCATCTTGTCTCTATGTTGTGGCATCATTCTTGGTGAAGGAAGGATACTGCTCAGGGTCAGGGTCATACCTGCCTGGGCTACATAATCAGAGAGCTCCTCTATGTCTCTTTTCATGTAGTCCAGGGAGTGCCTCAGGTCATTCACACCAGCATGGACAATGACTGTGTCATATTTGTACTTGCTGTGGAGTGACCTGAGTGCTTGTGTTATGTGGCGGATTCTAGCGCCCGATAGGCAGCTTACTGTGACCCTCTCCTTGTTCAGCCTGGTGAGTGGGACGTCAGTGTGTCTGACTATGGAGTCACCTATGACAAGTATGTTTGGTGTTGTGTTTGGCCTTAAGGGCTGTGACTGCTTTGCACACTGATTTTGTGGCTGAGTGGGGAATAGTGTCAGACGCTTTGGCCAAGTCAAGGAAGGCGGTGTGCACTGTCTTCCCCATCCATGGCTTTGGTGACTGTCTCAAAGAAGTTAACCAGATTTAACAGACATGATCTCCCCTTGACAAAGCTAAACTGTGTGTGATTGAGTTTTTGGAGATTGCCAATGTCTTTGTTAATGAGGTCCATGATAATCCGTTCTATGGCCTTGCAGATCAGGATAGTTAAGGTGATGGGTGTATAATTTCCTGGACTGGTGGACGCTCCACCGTTGTGCAAAGGGATGACAGTGGCTGTCCTCCACTCATCTGGGACAAAGTGAGTACTCAGCCTTTGGTTGAATAGAGTGCTTATGGTGCTGCAAGTTCCTGCCTGAGTTCATGTAGGATGCAGCTTGGGATGTTATTGGGTCCCATGGAGGCTGTATTTTTTGCCTTTGAGAGAGCAGTGATGACTGGTTCCCTAGATGTAAGGGGAAGGGGGCAGGTACTAGGGATGTCCTGATCTACTGATGGGGGGGGGGGAGCAGAGGGGTGAAGTTTTCACTGAATCTGTCAGCCAGCAAGTTTCCTATATCTACAGCATTTCTATATGTGGTGTCCTTGATCACCACTTCTGAACAGATCTGGGTGCTTCCTTTGTGTTTGTGGACATATGTGAAGAAGGACTTATGATTGTCTGTAGTAGCTGTCACCAATTTGTTCTCAAAGTTTGCTTTGGAGGATTTCAGTAGTGTTCTTATTTGCTTGTACAGGCTAAGGAGACATTGCTTCCAACTGGGAACCTGCTCCTTCTTGGTTTTGGACAGTGATGTTTTCCTCTTATTTATTTATTATTATTTATTTATTATTTATTGTCTATTTATTATTATTATTATTATTATTATTATTATTATTATTATTATTTATTATTATTATTATTATTTATTATTAGAGTTTATTTATTGCAGATGTCCACCAGACAGGTTTACTTATCCTTGCAGAGGATGATGTAGTCCTGTTGGGTATTCCTGATTCCATGCATTTGTATACATGCTCGTATAGTGCTTTGGTGTACTTCTGGATATTGGTGCCAGTTCCTAAAGAGGGGGAGGGGGCTGTGACACTGTTTATACCATCCCTCAGGAGGCTGTAATCAACTTTTGAGGCATGTTTATGGGTGACCCTAGCTAGATGAGTATTGTGGATGATGGTGACTTTGAACATGACTGCTTTATGGTTGGATCTTACAAGGCAGGATGATACTGTAGGGATGCTGCAGTGGTTACTCATGTTGTTTAATACCATGTCCAAGATATTTTCACATCTTGCGGGGTCCATCATCTAGCTGTTTAAAGATGTCTGCATTGACAAGATTGATGAATCTCTGGGCATTTGTGTTCTGGCATGAGTAGTTCTTCCAATCTATGTCTGCGTAGTTAAAGTCACCCAGGATCAGGGTAAAGGGTTGAATTCTGATAGATTCAAACAGGTCCATATAGGCAGAATGGCCATCTTCAGTCAGATTTGGGGGCCGGTAGCTAGCTATGATTTGAACAGGAGTCTTGTCAATGATTAACTCCACCCTGAGTGTCTCCTGTGCGTCAGACTGTTTGACCAGCCTGGAGGTGTGTATGCTTTTGATATATATTGAAACTCCACCTCCTTTGGCTTTATTGCCCACAGTCTGGAGTCTGAATGTATGATAGGATAGGTAATCAGGTAAGGCTGGGGTGCTCTCCACAGCTGTGATCCAGGTTTCTGTGACTGCACAGATATCAGAATTTGCCAGGGTTAAGAATGCTTGCAATGAGTGCAGTTTCATGTTTAGACTCCTAACATTTAGCAGCATGACCTTTAATTTGTGTTTTGTTGAAATTTTTATGTTGGTACTTTTAACTTCATCACTTTTCCTAAAAAAGGCACTATAGGGGAGGCAAGAACCTTTGCCAGAAGCCTGAAGCCCAGGTGAGACAGATGCAGACCATTTCTGACAAAGCATCATGGTCTGTCGATCATATCTTCCCAGGCTGTCAGGTACTGGATCCTCCTGGACTGGCACCTGAAACTCAGCCAATTGTTAAAGTCAATCATTTCCTGTTTGTTTTGAAGCATCATTCTGGGTGAAGGCAGAATGCTGCTTAAGGCTAGGGACATACCTGCCTGGGACACATAATCAGCAAGCTCAAACATGTCTCTCTTCATGTAGTCCAGCGAGGTATGTTTCAAGTCATCCATGCCAACATGGACTATGACAGAGTCACTTGTTGTTGAGAGACTTCAGTGCATATGTGATATGGCGGTTTCACTACAGAATCTCAAATTACTGAAAAGTCGAACTTCATATGGACAAGATCATATGACTGAGTTTTCAAAAACTCGAAAGTCTGAACTGAAATAAAAAAAAATATTCAAAAACATAATTTCTGCAGGGGGGCAAGCCCCCCCCCTGCACCCCCCACTTAAATATACCAACTCTGAGATTGCGCTACAGTGTGGAAAAGGGAAATTTCCCATTCTGCTCTGTAAGCAGAAGCGCAAAACATGAGATTTCCCATTTCCCCACTATAGTACGATCACGGAGATGGTATATCTTAGTAGGGAGGGTGCAGGGGGGCTTGCCCCCCTGCAGAAACAATGTCTTTGAATATTTTTTATTTATTTCAGTTCAGAGCTTCGAGTTTCTGAAAACTCGATCATATGGTTTCAACCATATGAAGTTCAAGTTTTCAGTAATTCGAGATTCTGAAGTGAAACCGATATGGCACATTCTGGCACCTGACAGACAACTAACGATGACTTTCTCCTTATCCAGCCTGGTGAGAGGCACATCTGTGTGTCTCACAATGGAGTCTCCTAAGACTAATATGTTGGGTTTATGGTGAAGCCTTAGTAGCTGTGAGACACAGGTTTGTGGACTTTTCATGGTATGTGGTGTGAAGGGCTGTGGAGCTCACTTGTGTTTTATAGGTTCATAGGTTGGTACTAGGCTATCGGCCCTAGGGACTATACAAGCCTAGCCATAACAATTTCCTGGCTATTTCTTCCCACAGTATTTACTTCCCTGGATCCCTGTCTAGCAGGGCGACTGGCGTGATCCCCGGGGTGAATTTCCTATCTCCCATCCAATCATTGGAGTCTCCTTTGAGTATATTTATGTTGAGGACCTCTGCATATGTGGATATGTGTTGTGTAGGTGTGGGTGGTTTTGAGGTGTAGTGATTGTGTTGACAACATTTTCTGTGCCAGGTATACTGGCATGTGAGGGAGAGAGCATGGACAATAGGTTCCTAATCTAATTGCGTCTGTCACAAATTGTGTTCCTAGGTGGTGGTAGTAGATGGTTCTTCATGTACATGAGGCAGTTGTTAACACTTGTGCCAGGATGCCCATATCAACCAGACTGGCAGGTGAAACTGTAGGACATTGTGTATCCATATTTGTCAGAATCTGAGGGAGAAAGGCCAGGGAGACCTAAGGGGTGGGCCTAAAGCCCAAGTGCTTAAATCAAAAGTAAGAGGCTTACAATAACACTTACAATTTAGACAGGCTGTAAACAAGCAGTAATAAATGCAACAGAAAAGAAGCAGTTGAACACTTTAGAGAACAAGCAGCAAGTAGCAGGAAAAACCAAGATGAGCATGAAATGTATTACCACTATGTTGCTGATAGCCGCATACATAGTGTGTTGATAGACAGCGAGGTATCATGTGGTAGTTAGTGGAGGATAGTGCTGGTCAGTTTGGATGTGCAGGGTGTGTACATAGTGGAGAGCAATGTGTGTCATCCTGTGATGTGTTCCCTCTTCTTGTCTTTCAGAAACCATGTACAGATGGAGGCACCCACCTTTTTCTGATACAGAAAACAACGTGATCATAGATGGCTTCAGACTCCCTCACAGCAACCTGCTTTCTAGGAGTCACCAGAATTGGGGGCAACATGCTGCACTGTGGGCTGACCTCATTGCATCAGTAAACCAGGTAGGGCTACAGGAAAGAAGGTACGAACAGGTCCAACTTTGGTGACAGATATGATAAGTGCTGCATGGCAAAGGGCAGTTGCTGTGGCCAGGGACTGTGCTGCCACTGGTGGAGGGACTACAGCAGAACAACCACTCTCAGTCACAGAGGAGTTCCTGGCAAACCTGGCATCAGCCATCAGCTCCCAAGAATCCATCATCCCATACACCGTGGAGGTGGGTGGCACAGCTTCCACAACAGAGGAGCATCCAGGTAAGCCTCCTGTGTTCATCACTGTAATACTGTAGCAGTCATTGTGGCAGCCTCTGCATACCAGTATATGGATGTCAGGTCCATCTGCATGGGGGGGTTGTTTGTAACTCACACTTGTGCACACATACTCAGAATGTCAGCAATGCGGGCAGTATCAGAGATCCTACAGTACATGTTGACATGCACACATATTATCCTGTAATGATGCCACATTTGTGTTTGCTGACAATACTTCTCCCTCACATTTCCATAGGTACATCTGGAGTGGACGGCGTCCAACATCCTGTAGCCGGTGAGTGTGAAACTGTTTTGCAATAGCTCACATATACCCTAACAATGTTAAGGGCAGCCAGTTTGCCATAGACACAACTGATATGCTTAGCCAGAGTACAATACTTGTATGTTCAGTTTTGGATGGAGCATCCATAACATTGATGCAGGGACATGAAAATATGTGTCTGATGCACAGGGTGACTATAATACATTACATTGCTTTGTTTACTGTGGTTCTGTTATGCCATGTCAGGTGCTGTCTGCTGGCATGTGTTATGAGTACTCATTAATGTGTTTGTTCCTTTGTTGCATGATGTTAGATTGGTGGAGGTGTCACAGACTGACAGGTGTCTTTCAGAACTTTATATGTTTCTGTTGCAGGGGTCTAAGTGACTACACTGTGGAGACTTGGTGGCAATACAGCAGCACAGGAAGGCATAGTAACAAAGCAGACATATGACATCAGCAAGGTAAGGCTTTATATGTGCATGGTTACCTAGGTGCATCTGTGTATAGCAGTGTGTCAGGGGCAATGGGATGGACAGCATAATCCTGCATGCATACCCTATGGCATGGCATAACAGCCTTGATATGTGTTAGCTCAGTGTTGTGTACCTACAAATGTAGGTGGTGGCAGATAGCATTTATGCCTTGGTAGATGTGGGCTACTTAAGGGCAGCAGGAACTCACAGGGCCTTCAAATGTTTAACCATTACACACACATAGGCAAGACTGATGCACTTCTGCAAGTGGGTTTATTTACATACATACACACACACACACACACACACACACACACACACACACACACACACACACACACATTTACAGAGTTGGCCTTTTTGTGATTAGAAACCCTACCGGTCTAGTTGTAGATACTATAGTACTATGTACTAATCGCATGTGCTATGGAGGTTATGTGCTGTGTGAGTGTCTGTGAGTGCTGTTAAGGTAGATGACATCAGCAGGGCCTGTAAAGGAGGCCAATGGGGGGGGGGGGGTTGACAGGGCCTGAAAATGTATAACCATTGTGTACAGATAGATGAGACAGATTCACTGCTGCAAGAGGATATATTCATACACACACATGCTGGCAGAGTTGCCCTTACTGAGAGTAGAACCCCTACCTATCTAGTTATGTACACTATAACACTATGTACTTATCGCACGTGCCACACAGCTTATCTTTATTATGAGTGTCAACCAGTGTTGTTAAGGTGAATTACACCGGTAGGCCTTGCAAAGAAGGCCAATGAGGAGATCAATAGGTAGGCACAGGGGCTTAAAATGTTAAACAATTGCACCTAGATAAGCAAGAGAGGCACACTGCTGCAGCAGATATATTTACACACGGACTCAGACTGACAGAGATGCCCTTACTAAGAGTAGAATCCCTACCTATCTAGTTATGTACACTATAACACTACATACTTATCGCATGCACCACACAGCTTATCTAGTTTGAGAGTGCCAGTCAGTACTGTTAAGGTGAATTATATCAGCAGGCCTTGTAAAGGAGGCTTATGGGGAGGTCAACAGGTGGGCACAGGGCCTTAAAATGTATAACCATTACACAGAGATAGGCACAACGCTGCATGGAGATATATTATACACATAGTTGCCCGTTGTGAGATTAGAACCACTACCTATCGAGTAGTATACACTAGAGCACTAGATAGTTATTGCATATGCCACGGTGTTTATCTGTTATTAGAATGTCAGCCAATGCTGTTAAGGTGGGTGACATCAGCAGGTGTTGATAAGAAGGACAATGTGCAGGAGTACACTCCTCATAGGGCCATAACATGATTCACCATGACACAGACAAATGCCAGATGGCCATGTCTGCATCGCTGTTAGGGGAAATATCTACACACACACACATACACACACACACACACTCACACAAAAAAGGTGGCTGAAGAGAGAATAGAACCCCTACCTAGTCCTACCTACCTACTATTACACACTATATCTTGCAGTACATATTGTACGCATCACTGGTTAAATCTATTTTACGCATGGCTGCAGCCACAGTAC
>NC_056729.1:1657624781-1657747281 GCF_019279795.1 Protopterus annectens
TCTCATAGACAGCTAGTGACAGTGGTCCATCAGAAAACCTTTTGCAATAATCCCCTTCATATTCATCTCATGCACACAGTGCATCAGCAGTTTTTCAAAGTGTACAATACTTACATGTTTTCCTGTGAAATATGTACCACATTTGTGCTATGTCCCTCACAAGTGAGCTGGTGCAAATGACAACACCTATAACTGCCTGAGGTGCCAGCTGACGTATTGTAAATGATGCCTGTGCATCACAGACTACTTGACAATTAATGCAGTGATACACTTTGTGGTTCACAGACTTTCTTTCCAGGTCAAGTGAGGTCTGTATCTCAATGAGGGCACAGACGTTTGTGCACAATACCTCAGGGAAACAGGCATTATCACAGAAGTCCTGCATGGTGTTTGCCCCCTTCTCTGTGGTAATTGGAAACCACATATGACCTCCCACATGCTGCAGTATGGCATTGAGCAACTGATGGAGTATTCTCAAGGCAGATGCCTGAGATACCTTGCTGTGTCCTCAGATGGTTACTGAAAGGTCCCTGTTGCTAGTATACATCACATTGCACATACTTTGGTGCCCACTTGGCATCATCCGCAGGCCCTTGACTTCCATGGAATCCCAAACCACCAAATACAGAACAGAAGAATGTCCAAATGACAAAGGCCAGTATATCCTTTATTAAAAGCACAAAAGCTCTCTAGTGCCTCGGCATAAAGCCTTCCAGGAGATAACAATAGTAAAAAAAAACACCTCTTATAAAGGGGCATCAATTAGAAATAACAATTAAACAAATAAAACAATTAAACAATCTAATACAGTTAATTATCTTCAATAAGTATTTCCAATTGCATTCCTGATTAAGTCCACCAGGTGTCAAAGTGTTATACTTTAAAATAACAACTGCTTCTTTGAATAGTAACTTATTCTTTAAACAAGTTACATTTGTTGCTTTAATTTGTTCAAGAATACAACCTATCAATTCTGAATAAGCTCCCCCATGTACAGAATTAAAATGGGAAGCGATAGGACTTTCTATCTTATTGTTTTTAATGTCACAAATGTGTTCCTGCAATCTAACCTTAAATGACCTCTTACTCCCACCTATATAGAAAAGATTGCAGGGACACAAGTGCATAAATAATACCTACAGTGTTACAGGTAAACTCTGCTACCGGTCTAAATTTCAAACCATAAATTTTATCAAAAACCTGGTAACATGTGAACAAACTGAACAATTTCCACATGCCCAGGTACCCAACCAACCAACCTCACTTCCCACATTTATATCAGGTAGAGAAAAGTTGCATGTACTAACATATCTTTTAAATTACGACCTCTTTTAAAAGAAATTAAGGGTGCATGCCATACATTTTTTAATTTATGTCTTCCCTCCATCAAAAAGGGCCAGTAATACTTTATAATGGCTATAATCTCTTCAGATAGTATATTGTAGGAGGTAACAAAATAAATCTTCCTACCTTCTTCATTCTTCATTCTCTGTAGTGTATTATTGTTATATTCCCTACTATTTCTGTTATCTATCTCTGGAAAACATAACTTCTCCAGAGATTTTTTAATAACTCCCAGAGCATATCCCCTATTTTTAAACATTTGACAGGAGTTAAAAATTTATTTTTCTAAGATATCTGATTTACTATATAACCTACTGACTCTTAATAACTCTCCATACGGTAGGGAGTTCAAAATATGAGCTGGATGGCAACTACATCCATCTAAAAAATGGCCATCATCACCAAATTTTTTATGTATGTTTGTAATGATTTTTCCATCTCTAATATTACCTTCTAAGATTAAATCTAAAAAAATAACAGATTTGCCACTTTGTAGACCTTCAAAACTTAAACCTAGCTGGTTAGAATTTATTATATTAACAAAATCTTGTATTAATAATTCTGCGGTGGTGGTGCTGTGGTAGCGTTGTCGCCTCACAGTAGGACGTTGTCCTGTTCGGTTCTCTGCTAAAGCGTCTTCTGTGTGGAGACATGCATGAATGGGCGTACCTTCATTGAAGGTTGTGCATCAGAGCTGGCAACTCGGCATGTAAAAATCTACTGTCAATCATTAGCGGACCGGAGTTCCACTGTGGCGACCCCTAACCGGGAAAAGCTGAAAGACACAAAAACAACAACATAAAAAATCAAATCGTCGATAAATCTAAAATAATGAATTACATACTTTCTAAAAAACTCTAATCTATATAAAAAAAAATATTTCAAAATATCCCATAACCAGGTTAGCATACATTGGGGCACAAGGAGCTCCCATAGCTGTACCTTGTATTTGTTGATAAACTACCTGATTAAATTCAAAATAATTATTAACTAAACTAAAATAAATTAATTCAATGATGTAATTTGAAACTGGACTATCACCCAAAAAGAATTTAAGGGCCTCAGTACCTACTGAATGCTTAATATTTGTGTACAAGCTCTTAACATCTAATGTGATCCAGTAATAATCTTCCTCCCAAAACACACATTTAATCTTGTCTAAGAAGTCAAAAGAGTCTTTTATATAGGAATCTAGAGTTATTATAAATTTAGTTAGATAACAATGCAACATGATTCCAACATTATGCAAAAAATAATTACTAGCTGCTACTATAGGATGACCCGGTGGATTCACTAGGTCTTTATGTACTTTGGGTAAGCAATAAAACTTAGCCAAAGTACAATTGTCTGTATTAAACTTCACATCTAAATCTTTCCTAGACAAATATCTAAGTCTGAAACCTTTTAATAAAATGTCTTTAAAGTTTTTTATAGCTTGTTCGTATTCAACAATACTAGATACTCTATATACATCTCTCGTAATTAAATGGTCCATACACATTTTTAAATATTGGGTAAAATGTAGCACTACTACTTTCTACCCTTATCAGAGGGCTTAATAACTAGCCCCCGGATTTACGAATCCTCCGTGTAAGACTTAATAAGTCTTACTTGGAGGCTGCAGTTGAACGGTATGATGTCAGTGTGCCATGAATATGCATGAGGGCACGCTGACCGAACCGTAAGTCCTACACTGACCGTGTAAGAAAGCAGGGGGTGTGTCCGACTGCCGAGCAGTCCACATGTACACGCCCCTGTAAGTGTTTAAGAAAATATGAAATAAACAAGAACGAGTCCTCTTAAATATCCCTGCACCAAACACCTCACAACCTGAAAATGTAAACCCCCATCACACATCTAAAACGCATAACCATAAAACATTTTTAAATACCCAAAATAGCTGCCCGTATTTGCACGTGCGTGCGCGGGTGTGCCCATTGCTTAGCTACAGTTAGCAATTCCCACATGGAAGAGCATAAGAAAGAATGTATATGCAAATTACACCAAATAGCAATGGCGTAATGGTAGAGTGTTCACACAATGAAGAGGCATTCACGGTTCGAGCCGCACCACTCCCTTCCGTATTTATTTTTCAAATCAGTATATGCAAAAATACCTAGCATAATATATGTTTAAGCACAACTAAAATGCAGTAAAATGGCCATTGTATTTGTGAATAAAATAAATATTTTAAAGGATCCCAATATAAGACTGCCCGCAGTTAAGCAGCACTCCACCCAGCGCAATGTAGTTGCCCCTAGCTAACTCGCACTTTACCCAGTGCAATGTAGCTGCCCATAGCTAAATCGCACTTTACCCAGCGCAATGTAGTTTCCCATAGCTAAATTGCACTTTACCCAGTGCAAAATAGTTGCCCAAAGCTAAACAGCACTTTACCCAGCGCAAAATAGTTGCCCAAAGCTAAACAGCGCTTTACCCAGTGAAATCGGTTTGCTCGGAGGTGTGCGCTGCACCAACCAGTGCCCCGTCGGGCAACGTGGAGCAATGTAGAGCAAAGTTGCTTACACACAGCCATGCCACCTAACTTGTCTGGACAGTAGTAAAATAAAATACAATGATAAGGTTTGAACTCAGGACACTGTGCACCATAAACAAAGTACTGAACCACTAAGCCACGACAGCTTCAGAAAAACATCCACTGTTAACATATATATAGTAAGAAATGTTTGCTTAACCATTGCTAAGCATGTCTGCAGTCAGCTGAGAATATTCAAAAATGGCCAATCACAGAAAAGTGTGGGAAATGCGGCATATTTAAGCCGCATAGGCGGGAATACTCACCATAACTGATTGTAGCTCCCATATGCAGTTAGAATGTCTGGTGCTGGAGAGGGAACACGCTTCCGAGCGCAACGTTGGGGCATCGAGGAGTCAAGATATATGGTTTGGCTCCTAGTCCATCGGCATGAGACCCGACTCCTGCAGGACCAGTTCCAAGGAACAGAGTATAAGGCGGAGGCTTGGAACCGGTTGGCTCATGAACTCACCAGTGCCACAGGCGTCCCTTGGACTGGTGAGCAGGTCCGTCACCACCATGCAGACCTGAAGAGGCAGAAGCAGGACCTTCTGAACCAGTGGATCCAGGAGGCCCATCAAATGTGGGATGCCCCACTACTAAGTAGGTAGCCATGGAATGCAGTAAGTAAGATAAGCTAAAATAGTCTAAATAATGGATATGTATGTCTCAATATCCCTTTATTTACTCCACAGCTGCAGGTGCTCACGCTATGAATCAGCAAGCCTATGTAGATAGGCTGCTAAGGCTGTGCCACCAGGCAGGTTAGTGAATATTCTGCATGTATTGTTACGGGATATATGTGAGTGAGCATGAGAAAAGTGTTTAAGCCCAATAATACAGCAATAAAATGTCCTGATTAAACCTCTGCATGTACTGTTATATAACAACCATCAGTGAGCCAGAAATTGAGTGTACTAACCCACCAATCAAGCTAAACTAATCCTGGAATACTATCCCTGCATGTATTGTCATAACATATAAGTGAGCAGGCCTGAAAAAGAGTGTTGTAACCTATCAAGAAAGGTATAATATGTCCTGAATATGTCCTCCGTATGCACTGTAATAACAAGTAAAGGAGATAGCCTGTACAAAAGAGTGTTCAATGTAATTAATAAAGGTATAAAATGTGGAGTGTGTCTGTGTCACTTACTATGAAATGTTGTTGTACCCTTGCAATAAATAAATAGTACTGTTGTATTAGGTGCTGTCAACCCACAGTTGTGCAGTCCCATAAGAAGTGGATGAAGGAAGTGGCAGTAGCTGTGAAGCATAAAACATTCATTCCATGAATAAATCCTCTGCATGTACTGTTACATATCATAAGTCAGATAGCCAGTAATAGAGTGTAGTAACCCATGAATAAAGCAAAAACATGTCTGGAATACTATCTCTGCATGCACTGTCATAGAAAATAAGTGAGTGAGCCTAAAAAACAGTGTTGTAACCTATCAATAAAGGTATAACATGTCCTGAATAGGTCTACTGTATGCAGTGCAATGTCAAATACAGGAGAGAGCCTGTAGAAAAGTGTTATAATGCAAATAAGAAAGGTATAATACTTGCAGTGTGTATGTGCCAGTTACTCAGAAATGTTGTTGATCCCTTGCAGTGAAGAAATGTTACTCTGTTGTAGTAAGTGCTGACAACCCCCAGTAGTGCAGTCCCATATAAAGTGGATGAAGGAAGTGCCAGTAGATGTGAAGTATGCAACAGTCCTAAACAGTTGTGAAATGGCTGACATGCATAGGTAAATCTGGCACACGAGTAGTCTGTCAAGGTGTTCCCCAGAAACATAAGTGTGTTACCTGAAAAGTAGGGTTGTGTAGAAAACAAGTGAAAAAGCCATGTGAACACATCCAGATGTGCACATACATAAACAAGTCAATTTAATACAAGTATGTAGCAGTAACATCTGCATCCTGGACAGTTACTATGTCAGATATAGGTCAGGTATATCATGAAGTAACAAAACCCATAACGCAATCAAATGCATGTTGCTCAGTGTAAGAATGCATGTAGGGGATATACACCTGCAGTCAATAGGAATGTAGTGTACAGTTAAAGTACTAATAAGATGTTAATGGAGGTTTCTTTTTACACCCTACTCCATGTGCATAAATAATGCAATTCCACACCTCAATGGGTATGTGTAATCTCATAGCATTTGTTGGGACATATGTCCTATTGTTATAAAAATTCTGCACCTACTTTGATGCATGTCCCCTGTTAAACACCACAATCTTGGTGGCCTGTTGCCACCAATCATCCCTGCATGCTGTTGGCATGTCCACTGTTGTTCAATACATGCATGTGTTATGCTTGCTGTTCAACTGGTGTAACCCTGGTGTGTTGGGTTAATGTGAATATTACTGCATGCTGTTACAACTAACTTGGAATGCTGTTGTCTGTTGTAATTAAAAACACCTAATCACAGAACGTATGGGAAGGCCGGTCCCAGTGGACCCACCTGTCCCACCTCAGCTGGCAGTTGCACCTGGCACCAGCAGGTCTGGTGCCCAGCCCGGGCCACCCTCCTCTGTAGGTCCTGTGCCACCTTCGGGTGGAAGAGCTGCAGGGGATGGGGCTCACCCACCCCCGCAAGCGTGGGCGGAGAAGTGCCTCCTGTCACCCTCCGAAGGGTCTGGGTTGTGGTGCGTAGGGAGATCCAGCGTTTAGTCGGTGATCCCCTACGCCAGCTCGAGGCGAGAGTGGCGTGACTCACGGGTGAGCCTGCCCCACCTATGCAGCCCCTAGCACAGCGACCCTCGGGTCTGTGAAGGTCCAGTGGTGACTGCCCATTGGTGGGGATATCAGTCCCACTGTTACCATCTGTGGGCTCATGGGCTTGTGATTTCCAAACATCCGTCCCCGTCAATTGTATTCACCCACCCCATGTGTCAAACTCCGCCCCTGTATGCATCTTGTTTGTCTTGTCTGTTTACCTACCCAACCTACCTCCCCAAATATAACTACTTCCTCTACCTCACGTATCACTCTCCCCTGAAAAAAAAAAAGGCAATCTGTACTCGAAAAAATATTACGCCCCATACATAGCTTCCCATTTCGCACACATGTCCATTGGACATGTACACTGATAATTCTAATTGGCAGTACAACAAACTATGTTGTCCTCACCCCTCTCTCAGGGGTGGAAGGTTTCAAACTTCACTTCAAATATTCAACATATGCACAGCTGTTGCTGGCAAAGAAATGGGCAGCTATGGACCCTCCCTACACCCGTCCTGCACATCACAGGCTTGTTTTCCTACTGTCTTTCCCTCTCTGTGCCCCCTTTTTCACCACTTTCCTATCTCCCCATTTTCTTTTCTTTCAAAGAAATTAGCACGGGGGTTAGCGGGAGTAAGCACTTTTAAGCAGTCGTAAGCGGGATTAAGCGAGTGTGCGCATGTGTGCGCTTAGCTAAGCATCAAAGAAACCCGCACAAACCCACTTACAACTGTTTAAAAGTGCCTTAATCACTCTATGGCAGGGCCCTTGTTCTGCTGAGCAGCAAAATAAAAAATCTCTGCCAGTCTCGAACCCCAGACCATTGACACAATAGACTGCATGAATTACCACTAAGCCACAGCAGATATACAAATAACCTGGTTCTGTAATAAAAATATCATGCATTACAATGAGGGAATGTAAATGGAAATTAAGAATGGTATAACACAAACCCTTCTCTACCAGCAGTGGATTTGGAATTGCATGACATGACTGTGAAAAGGGAACCAGCCATCCTAGCAGGGAATAATGTTACAGTAGCACCTTACAAACACCACACAGTATCAGACCAGGATAAACATTGGCCACAGGAATACAGTGCAATAACCACATTTGTATGACGGTTAATTGTGTAAGTGAGAAAAAAGTACATACTCCCATGTATCCTGTGTTAGCATTTGGAGGGGTGTGTACATGTCTACACTGAGATGTGTGTACTGGAAGCAACGACATGCAGGTATGAGTACAACATGCACATAACTGGCTACAACCCTAGCATCAGATAAGAGACATATACCAACCTTCAGACTGACACAACGGTGTCCAGAGCATACAAGAATGGGCCCCACCTTTGAAATCTGAAAGGGCTATGCCTACCTAACCTAGCATTTTATAGCAGTGGGCTGCAATCACAGTGAGTAATGCAATCACCAAACAGCAGGCTGCATACAATTACTGAATGGTGGGCAGCAATTGGTGCAGGTGCTGTCACATGCACAAGTGCAGATACCTAGAAAAGTAGGCTGTACCTGCAGTCTACACATGCAATTATATCATTGCAGGTGTCGTGAGATAGAAAGTGTGAGAGAGAGAGAGACATGCACACAGAGTGAGACAGAGACAGAAGAGAGGCAGAAACAGAGACCAAAGGTGGAATAGAGGGCAAAAACCCAAATCAAACCAGCAAAAAAAAAAAATACAAAACCGTAACACACGGAGCAGGTACATACAAAGGTAAGGTATGTAACTCAAATGTATGTGTTGGCATGTTGTAGATGTTCCAGAGGAGTACTCAACACACTGCAAATCATCCATGTGTGGCAGCAGTATGTATCTATCCATATCTGCACATGTGCATAGGCCAAGGGACATACTGCAACTGTTAGTGAAGGGTGGATAGCTATCTGTCAGTGAATGTTGATATGTGCATATATCCAAGTAGGTTGCAGTGTGTGGCCTAGAAGACAGCATACAGTGTGCGGGAGTGGCCTTAGGTCAGCTGGTGCCCTAGGCAAAAGGGCCCCACAGTGCCCCCACCACACATTCTGGTTCCCCCATCCTTGTGTCCACCTAAATAGTGGAAAAGCACCCCTGCTAGAGACGCGCCCTAGGTGGCCACGCAGTAGGCCCATGTCTAAGGCCAGCTATGGTAGTGGTGATAGATGTCATGTGGTGGTTAAATGCTGTGGGACTGATTTGTCAGATCTGATGTGTTACAGAAAGTGAGGCCTGCTAATGCTACAAGGGCTGAGGACACCCACATGCATTCTGCACAACACTGTGCAATGTAATCACATACCTGTACATCCCACAACTGTTGCATAAGTGAGATCCCCACCATGAAAGATGGACTGTACATGTGCCTATGTGTACATCCATGTGTACAGCAATGGATGTGTACATGTATGTGTATAGATATGCATATATATATATATATATATATATATATATATATATATATATATATATATATATATATATATATATATATATATATCCATATAGAGTGAGAGAGAGAGAGACACAGAGACATGGGGTCATATGTACCGCAACAGGTGTGTGGTGAACAAGGCATCGACTGTAGACAAGTGTTGATACTGCTGTGCCATTCCACCTTCCCAAAACAGTGTACCCATTAACTAACACATAGGCAGAGATCTACCTAACAGTGAAGGTGTGATAAGGGAACATGGGACACAGGTGGACAGTAGCCTCCACTGTGATGAAGACAGTGCCACACTACACCTGTAATCTGTCTGTGTGGTATGTGCCATGACAACAGGTGTGTCATCTATGGAAGTATAGGGTAGGATTCCCCTCTACTCATCACAATGCCCTGTGTGGTATGTACTTTACATGACATCTACACCAGGAGAACAGGCCACAGACAGACCTCCCAAGGGGTAATACTGTCCGCAAACAGATGCCCTATGCAGACTGACTCACAAAACCACAACCACACTGTATTGCATACTGGCCACACAGCGGTGACCTCTGCCGGACATACAGAGGTATGTCACACCCATAGCTGGGTGACAACCACTATGGCAATATATCACAACCCCTCAGGGTTACACGTTCTAGGGCCCTAAATCTTGTCAGCTCACTAAACAGCACATGCTGGAGGGATAGGTTCCCATCTCAGACATATGCCATACACCAGAATAGACCACATAGCAATAGCAAACAAGGCACCTCCTTAGCAGTTGTTATAAATACCCCTGATGATTGTGTGAGTGATTGTTAAAACACCCCAGGAAACACCTCTGTGGTTTAGGTTGGCAGGGGCAAGTGAAATCAAAGTACAAGTGTGTCAAAGGCCAGGGTAGCATATGGATAGGCTGCCGTAGGCCCTAGGGCCAATAGCATATCATCTACCTATGACACTATGCACTCACACATGTACATAATGCAATAGCTGCTATATGAGGTTGAATGAATGTAATTCTGAATGTGTGCAAGGTCTGTAAATGTGTGATAGCTTAGTGTGATGTTGTATCTGACATGGTAGTGCCTAACCTGGCTGTGAGGACAGCAACTGATGTGTAATGTATTGTTAGGCAGACATAGTAGTACGACATGTGATGTGACGTAGTTCTCCGTTGATGAATGTGGTGTCTCATTGTAGGCTAAAGCAATACATGTATGCTTAGTGAGTGGTACTGCAGGTGAATCCATCACCAATATGAACTGTAGTACTACCTGAAGCTGTAGGGCTAAACAGCACAGTATGCTGTGCATTCACATTGCTTGGAAACATTGTCATGTGTGTTTTCTGTAGTCTGCACAGAGGACAGACTGCAGGCATAAGGGTGTGTAAGTAGTGGTACACAGCACCATATGGTACACAGGTAATGCTCATCTGTGTTGGCATACAGTGGTGCATTGTATGTTTGCCTGATGTGTGTGTGATTATGCCTGTACGATGGTTGCAATCATATGTGTGTTACAGGGTTGACGTCTGCATCCAGCAACATCTATAGTCTGTTACAGCAGTATGCCACCTATAGTAACAACTGTACACATCTGTTATGCAGGGCTATGGCATCACTGACTAGGGTGTTTGAATGGTACTACTGTACCTGTACTTTACATCCATTGCAATGGATGACATCTCTGTTTATGCATTGGTGTGATATACACCCCTTGTCATGAGGTTGTACACTGTGTCACAAACAGTATGTCAGGTACTGTTGTATAGTGATGTGATATATAGCGTCAGTCAGGCAGTGTTAGTTAGTTGTGTCCTGAGAACCAATAGGTGTTATTGAACATGTGTAACCACTGACAGACAATAGGATGGTATATATGTCAGTAAAGTGATATCTGTGGGTAAATGTAATGTGTGCCACAGAACACTCACACACATATTGTTCATATCTTTTTCAGCCTGATGGCCCACCAACATAACCCAGCTTACACTGCAGAAGAGGAAGAGGTGATACTCAACAGCCTTTTGCAGCAGAAAACTATGCTGTTCTCCAGAATCAGCCAGCACCAGCAGGAGCAGACTGCACTGTGGCAGGAACTTGTTAGTCGAGTAAATGACATAGGCATGCATAACCGGACATATGAGCAGGTACGCCATCACTGCAGTGATTTAATCAGACAAGTCCGGCGGCGTGCGTCTGATATCCAAAGACAGCAGCTTGACACAGGTGGTGGGGTGGCCATACACCCCCCCCCACCAGCGCGGAGGAGCTGCTCCTAAGCGTGGTGGCTCCTGGACAACAGCTACGGCAACCTGTAACATGTGTTGTAATGGAGGCCGGAGCCACCCAGCACATCCACCTGGAGCAAGCAGGTAATATGCCCTATCTGTAGACTACAGTTAACTGTATTGTGCGATTATGTGTACGTGAGATGTGTACTGTGTGTTTAGCAGTCCCGCTGCCTACTGTTGTGCAATATGGATAGTTTGTACAATATCCCTACACCTGTGACTGTTGACTGTTGTCCTGCAGTTTAGCATACCCACTGTAGCATTGCCACAGTTGTGACCACTGATGAACCTTCTCAAATTCTCGTAGGTCTCTCTGGTGTGACGGCAGGGCAGCCAATCCATGCTGGTGAGTGTGTTATACCTGCAATGTTGGTAATGAAATATGCATGTCATGGGTGAGGTGTAGGCCATGTACACGGAACACACCAACGCATAATGCATGCCGTGCATGTTTGCTGTGAGATGTTGCACAGCTCAGTCATGTCAGTAGCTTCCTCAATGACATGCAATACACATAGCATGACACACAGTTGTGTCAACCCTGAACTGCACATTGGATAGGCATAGTTGCAACACCTGTACACAACATAAGACATTTATCACATGCAGTACACAAAGTCATGCTACATATGGCATAACCACACACCCGCTGTGAGGTCACACATCAGTATCCCACATGTCATCCACACACACACACATGATGTACCTCAGGGGTAGAGGCCTATCATGGGGCTGTGCAACACTCTCCAACACATAACACAGTCATGTTAGGAAATGCTCCCTACTGGGCACCTCATACACCCATGTACAAAGTGGCTGTGTAATAGTGAACATATCCATGGCACTGCAGTTCAGGTACAGCATGCTAGGCAGTGGTCTGTCACACAGTAGTAGCCATGAGTGACCACAAGATGCATGATGATGATGATGGCACATGGTACTATACCCCATCCAGTAACAGTGACCACAGCACTACACATAGCAGTCTCTGCTGTGCACCTCATTGTTCTGTGTGTGCAAACATGTGCACCTATACACACCATGCATAGCATGTTGTGTGTGTGCTTACATATGCTAGTATACACATTTTGCACAACAGCTGCCATCTGTACAAAGAGACACATATATGTCCTGGAATGCTATTGGGTGTATAGGTCACATGACACACATTGTGTATGTGTGGTGTTTGATGTTGCAGTTGTGTAGCATGCCATGTCATGGCTGGCAACAACATATCTGCAATATGTCCCACACGCACCATAACCACTGTGCAATGTCCATGTTGTGCAGTGGGATTCCTTCATGTCTACATGCACCATTCATCCCATGTCTGTACATTGCATGCATTTGCTACACCTGTGCCCACTATTATGTGATATGGACACAGACACTGTCATCACACATGTCAATCTATGTGTCACACAGATGACACATGCAGACATGGTATATATACCATTGAGTGATGGTGCACATGACATTGCAGAGCAGATAATACTTGCACAGCAATGTTGTGTCCATGTACACATTGTGAGCCAGGGTGTAGCAATCACTGCACAACTACACACATGCATCAAAGCCATGTATAATGTCAGTAGATAGGGCTGTCTACACTTGCACTGCATGGTGTTGAGCAACACATGGTCTGCCTGCTGACACGTGTGTGGTGACTGTTTGCCTTGTGATACTGTCACCCACCATCATCATTGTGTATGTGTTGGATTGCTGGTGTGTGTGTGTGTGTGTGTGTGTGTGTGTGTGTGTGTGTGTGTGTGTGTATGTGCTGTGTTGAGCAGTGTATTTCTGTGCATGTGTGCATGTGTGCATGTGTTCATGTGTTCATGTGTGCATGTGTGCATGTGTTCATGTGTTCATGTGTACATGTGTGCTAACATCATGTACAGATTGTAAAGTGCATTTCCTGTCTTCCTTCCACAGGTGCTGTATTAGGCGTGGCTGAATGTAGCAGGGAACCTGATGTCACCGCCACTAATAGTGGAGATGATGAGACATGTATTGTGGCACAGGAGGGTCTGACAGAGTCTGTCATTGGACCACCAATCGACAGTACACAGCAGTCAACCCCATCTATGCGCACACTCATACTGCCAATACATCCCTCGTCACCAATGGTCATAGCTGAGGGACAGCATACAGTTGGCATTAACCAGGAGAGTGTGGTACCTATGGAACGTGCATCCCCTCACAGCAGCCATAGCCAGATTACCAGAACGGTACCATGTAGGCGGATGTCCAGGGGTTCTCGGGGGAGCACCACTGGTCGTATTGCCCCTGGCAGACATGCCCCTGGAGGTACTACAACCTCCAGTATGTTCCGGGCTGTAATGCAGGCACAGGCACGTATGGAACGGTACACCCAACAGGGACTAAGGGCGCAGAGGGCCCATTACACTGCTATCAATGACAGCATCCGTGACCTTGCCGGTGCCATCCAGAATTACACCAAGGTCATTGATAGCCGTTGGAGGGAGACATTAGATGTCTTCCACAATGTGTTAGCCATGAGACAGGACCGTGTGAGAAGGATGAGAGGCTGACGCAGACGCATGCCAGCAACAGCATCAGCTGGCAGTCATTGCGGATGGACCACGGATCACAGCCACTCCCGTAGTGGCAGTACTAGCCCCAGCGAGGCTGGGGCTGGCCTGTCCATTGACCGTCCTACTAGACCACATGCACGTGGCACTGGCCAGTCCCAGCAGGGACATGAGTCCAGTCATCATACCTCTGCCTCTGATGGGAGCACCCAGTCAGGGTTGGTACCTGATACTGCCTGTAGCACCCCTGCTGGGCACAGGTACGGTGTCCGTGGCCAGAGACAGTGATTTGTATGGCCTAGCAGGTACAGTTTGTGGCTGTCCCACAACCACCCATATATGGCATCCACATGGAGGAGTTGTGTGCATGCAGACACCATACAACTAGGGCTCACACATATACACACACACATTACATCAACATTGGCCCATGCAGCACTGTTGTCCCTCACTCACACACACACACACACACACACACACACACACACACACACACACACACACACACACACACACACACACACAGACATGCTGATTGGATGGGTCATTGTCGGGCTCTGGCAAACCTACAACACACCCTGTGCATATGATGACACCTGTGCCACCTCCTGTCATCTGTCACATTGATGCAAGAATAGGCTAACATGGTTCTGATGCACAGGGTGACATCATAGCAGTGTAGCAATAGTACAAGTTTCCAACAGGAAGCTGTACTGATATCCATGTAGGTATATCTGAGCAGGCATTATGCATCACAGCTCTGATAGTCATTGTAGCATTGTTTACACCAGTGTTAGGTCTGAGCATGTATTGTCCACCCATGTGCCACTTGGCTGGAGTGTACAGTGTTGCCAGCATGTGTTAGTGAGTGGACAGTACATGTGTGTTGTGTGTATTACAAATTAGCAGGTGTACATCTGTGAACATGGTGTGTACGCACTGTCTGCATGTACGTGCATAGTGGACATATGGGATGTGCGACATACCCTGTTCTACACATTGTTAACATCTCATAGTATCTTCCGATGGCCAGTATGCATTCCACTACGGATATGTACTAACATGGGTACATATGTGTGTATGACATGGGTTGGCACTATGCTGTGGGTGATGCCGTTGATATCTGTCAATGATCTGCAGTCTGGCAGTATACACCACCTCAACAGCATGACTATAACCAATCATTAGATGATGTCCTGACAAATGACTCACAGTTATGGGGAACTCATTAATGGTTGGATCCTTCCAGTACTATACTATAACAGTAACCAGTGGTATTGACCACCACATGTTCCTGGGACCACACTTGTGTGGCATAAAGCCCTCTTCGGTACATGCAAACATACTAGGGATATGTCCATCCACATCTGGTGATACATGCAATGGCCTACATTGCATTCCCCGGATGGGACACATATCCTACACAAGGGTATCATACAGACAGATACATGTTGTCCAATATATGCTGTACAGCAGTACACCATCTATGGCATGGTCATCTACATTTACTATACATACTATCCCGACAGTACCACATAGGTGGTAGCCCTGAACATGTATGTTGGGTACCAATGTGTACAGACAGACACGTGTTATGTAATCTGTCCCTTGGTATCCACATATCCATAGGTATTGTGGGGTCCCTTGGAGTTTCACATAACACATTAGGGGCCTGCATGCATATCCACAGGGCTGGTGCACACCTATCATGACTGTCCATTATTGCCAGTCGTTGTTGTGTATGAACATGTCTGACATATACCCCAGCAATTACCCTCACTCACAGTACTCTACAGTACATGTCATGGGTGTGTGTGGCAGTGATGTCCTTGGCCACGGGTCACTACATTGGCCGGTCTTGATGCAGACATACATATGCCACATATGGTCTGAGAAGCAGCGGCACAATCTGTCGAAGGTCACAGATGTATTCATGTAGTATGCAGGCATCACACCTATGTACTGATTGAGGTCACATGTACACAAATCTATTTGACATGCAGATACCCGATGTGTGCGATGCACATACTGTTTGAAGCATATGTCATACCGTAGTAAAAGCAAAACCCACACTGCATTGCCCACCTGTAGCAAACACACTCAGCGTTTGCAGGATACAAACGCCTACCTAACTTTGTTACGACACTAGTAAGATACGCATTAACACAACGCTCTATTTGCTTTACTGGGAGCATTCTTTTCCCAAGCTCTATTTGTAGGATGCTGGCATCATCACCCTTGGCAAAGAGGAATTCACCACTCCTAATGTATTACCACAGTCTCCTAAAAGGCTACTCCTCTCAAATGCAGTCTCACAACCACACATTCACACACTGTATTTGCAGGATTCAACCCCCTACCTAACTATGTTATACTACTGGAGAGATACGCATTAACAGGGCACGCTATATGCATTACTGGGTGTTTTCTGTTTTCCTTGAATATTTGTAGGATGCTGACATCATCAGACTTTCCAAAGAGGGATGTACCGCTTTTAAAATGTGTTTCCACAGTCTCCTCCTCTCAAAGGAAATCACACACATACACTTGGTATTTGCAGGACCCAAACCCCTACCTGACTATATTATGACACTAGTGAGCTATGCATTAACACGATGTGCTATTTGCTTTACTGGGAGCATTGTTTTCCAAAGCTCTATTTGTAGGATGCTGACATCATCACACTTGGTAAAGAGGTATTCACCACTCCTAATGTATTACTACAGTCTCCAAAAAGGCCACTCCTCTCAAAGGTAGTCTCACACACACACATTCACAGAATTCAAACCCCTACCTAACTATGTTTTACTACTGGAAAGATACGCATTAACACAGCATACTATATGCATTACTGGGTGTTTTCTGTTCTCTTTGAATATTTGTAGGATGCTGACATCATCAGACTTTCCAAAGAGGGATGTACCTCTTTTAAAATGCGTTTCCACAGTCTCCTCCTCTCAAAGGAAATCACACACATACACCTCCCCAACACACACTTGGTGTTTGTAGAACTCAAACCCCTACCTGACTGTATTATGACACTAGTGTGATACGCATTAACACAACGCGCTGTTTGCTTTACTGGGAGCCTTCTTTTCCAAAGCTCTATTAGTAGGATGCTGACATCATCACACTTGGCAAAGAGGTATTCACCACTCCTAATGTGTTTCCACAGTCTACAAAAAGGCCACTCATCTCAAAGCCAATCACACACACACACACTCAGCAATTGCAAGATTCAAACCCTCCCTAACTATGTTATGATACTAATGAAATATGCATTAACACGACGTGCTACATGCTTTACTGTGTGGCTTTTATTTACATGCTATGTTTGTAGGTTGCTGACATCAGACTGGACATGGTTATGTGTGTGCACGTAGTGTTATGCAATCCCACACATGAACCTTGTGGGTCAGCGGGTCTGAACATCTTGAACAGGAATACACAATTCATACTTGGTGTGCTCTATCTGTGGAGATATTACCATTCCTTCATATGACAATACGTATTCATGCACGGATTGTAGGTTCTGTGGATACCACATGTGTCTGTGATGTTGGTAAAGGGCTATTCAAGGTCTATGTGGGACCTGTGTTGCTCCTATCAGTGATGTTTGTCCTGGGCGGCTGCCTTGCAAGATATCTGACAGGTTTGGAGAACATGATGTGCTCAGTAACATACTGCAGACGTTTGTGTTGTGTGTTTGTCGGTTTACAATATCTCTGTTCCTGACTGCAATCATGATGGACTCCATGGACTAGCATTTCGGACTTCATAGGTTCATAGGTTCATAAGTAGATACTAGGCTATCTGCCCTAGGGCATTTATAAGCCTAGCCAGAGTGTGTTTGGCTTCCACCTCCCTATTAGATTAGCCTACTGTGCCTCTGTAAAGTAGGTCACAGAAGGTACCCTTTTAAGATTAGTTAACTGTGCCTCTGTCTAGCAGGGACACAGGAGAGATCCCAGGGGTGAATTTGCGATTTCCCAAATTTCGCTTGAAGAGGGTCAGTGAGGGGCTATGTCTAACATGAATTGGGATTCTATTCCAGAGTGAGGGGAGCCTCTGGGAAATGAATCTGTCCCTCCAGCATGTCCTATTTATTTTTGTGCTGAGGTTTAGGTCCCTGCAGCGTGTAGCTCTAAGGGACTTGGATTTTTTGAGGTGGAGCATGTCCATTAATTCTGGGTTTGACATGGCTTTGTACGTCAGGCATAGATCGCCTCTGAGTAGACAGTAAGCAACTGAGTAGAGCTGGAGTTTCTTTAGTCGAGCTGCATAGGACATCTGTTTGTAGCCCATGATCCTCTTGGTGAGGTACTTTTGGGGTCTCTCCAGTTGCTGCAGGTGTCAGGTAAGGTACATTCCAAAAGGGGCATTGTATTCAATTTTGGGCCTGATGAGTGATGAGTACAGGGGCACAATGACCTCTCTTGATCTAGATGTGAACCCTTTCGTGATAAGGTGGGCTATATAGAAGGTCTTTCTAACCACTTTGGCAACGTGATTACCAAAAGAGAGATTACTATCTACGTTGGTCCCCAAATCTCTAATTACTTCTTCCGTACTTAATGGATTACCACCTATGTGGTAATTTGTGGGCACCTTGTTTTTCCCAAAGGGGATGACTGTGCACTTTTTAGCATTTAGCTTGAGGCCGTGGCTCTGGCACCAAGCATCCATCTCTGTGAGACCCTTTGGAGGATGCTTGTGTCAGCTGGAGATTTGATTATGGCCCCCAGTTTGCAGTCATCTGCGAACTTTGTCAGCCATAATCCCCCAGTGTTAGCCTGAACCTCAGAGAAGTATATACTGAACAAGAGAGGTCCCAGAACTGAGCCCTGTGGGATGCCACTTGTAACTGGTTTGGATTCGGACATGGCACCTGCGATTCTGACCATGTGGGTTCGATCTCTGAGCCAGTTTGCAACCTGTCTTGTGATATAGGGGTTAATATTTAAGCTGGTAAGCTTATTTATGATGCCCGAGTGGGGTATTGTGTCAAAGGCTTTTGCGAGGTCCAGGTAGGCTGTGTGGACTACCTTGCCCTCATCTATGGCTTTGGTAACTGTTTCAAAGAAATCAACTAGGTTTAAGAGGCAAGTTCTGCCCTTAACAAAGCCGAATTGGGTAGGGTCCAGTGTCTGGAGGCTCCCAATGTCTTTGTTTATGAGTTCCATGATAATACACTCCATAGCTTTACAGACCAGACTAGTCAGGCTTATGGGGCAATAGTTTCTGGGGTCTGTTGTGGCACCACCTTTGTGGAGTGGGACCACTGTAGCTGTACGCCGTTCTTTGGGTACATATCCTGTAGTAAGGCTAAGTTTGAAAAGTGACTTAATGTGAGGGTTCAGTTCTTCTTGGAGCTCATGTAAGACACAGCCTGGAACACTATCCGGTCCCATAGATGCTATGTTTTTTGCTTTGGAGAGGGCAGCTTTCACCTGTGCATCTGTGATGTCAGGGAGGTTACATTCAGTTGGGATAGGCGTTTGCTCCTTTGAGGGGGAAGGGGGGAGAAGTTTGCGCTGAATCTGTCTGCCAGGATGTTGGCTATGTCTGTAGGTTTGGTATATTTTGTACCGTTATGCAACAATTCAGAGCATATCTGGGAGTTTCTGCCCATATTCCTGACATAACTAAAGAAGGCCTTGTGATTATCTTTAGTGTCTAGGGCAATTTTTCTTTCGAAACTGGCCTTTGATGATTTTATGAGGGATCGAAGTTTCTTGCTAATACTGATCAGAGATGCCTTCCCTTTTTGGGATTTTTCTCTGTCATGTAGTAGCCTCATCCTTCTGTTGTATAGCTTATTTATGGCCGGGGTCCACCAGACCAGTCTCCTGTTTTTGGAGGAGTGATTCTTGGTTTTATTTGGGATAGCACGATCCATGCATTCCTGCAGGTGCTCATAGAATGCATTTGTAAAGGATTCTGTGGATTGGGCTGTATTATCCTCTGGCCCAGGGGCTTTGAAGGATTCCACCTCAGTCTTGAGAAGTGCAAAGTTGACTTTTGAGAAATTCTTTACAGTGATTTCCTTGGCTGTGGGTGGGGACGGGATATGAATGTCCAGGGAAATTTGTTTGTGGTCTGATCTTACCAATGAGGGGTTTACCTCTGGTGTGGAACATAGAGTCCCCATGTTGGTGATGACCAGGTCCAATATGTTGTTCCCTCTTGTGGGAGTGCTGACCAGTTGTTCCATTGCATTAGAGTTTATAAATTCGAGGAACCGTTGGGCGAAGTTGTTTGGGCTTGAGTAGTTTTCCCAGTCAATGTTTGGGTAGTTGAAGTCACCCAATAACATAGTGTTTGGAGAGACCTTCATATTCTCCAGTGTTCTCAGGAATACCAAGTGGGGTTCCTGTAATAGGGAGGGTGTTCTGTAGCAGGCTACAAACTGAAAGGCAGTTTTGCCCACTGTTAGTTGCACATGGATGGTTTCCGATGCTTTGTGCAGTGCCACTAACCTGGAGGTGTAGGTATCTTTGATGAATATAGATACTCCCCCTCCTTTTGTGCTTCGGTCTGACTTTTGGTGCCAAAACGCATGGTATGAGTTGTAACCTGGTAGTGCTGGGGTGCTCTCAGGAGCCTTGAACCAGGTTTCTGTTACTGCACAGACATCGATTTTCTCCATACTGAGGAGAGTCTCGAGTGCGTGCATCTTGAGGTTTAGACTTCTGGCATTGAGTAGCATTACTTTTAGTTTTTTTATCTTTGGGTTGTCTATGGAGGTGGGTTTGTCCTTTGAGCCTTGCCTAAAAAAGGCACTGTGGGGGTGGCAAGAGCCTTGGCCAGTATACGAAAGTCTAAGGGTGACAGGTGCAAGCCGTCCCTAGCGAAGCAACGTGGCTTGTTGAGCATGTTATCCCAGGCTGACAGACACTGGATCCCCTTTGAATGACACCAATACTTTAGCAAATTCTTGAAACTGATCATTTTATCTTTATACTGTGGCATCATTCTTGGTGAGGGCAAGATGCTACCAGCCTGGGCTACATGGTCAGAGAGCTCCTCTATGTCTCTTTTCATGTAGTCCAGGGAGGTACGTCTCAGGTAATTCACACCAGCATGGACTTGTACTTGCTTTGGAGTGACCTGAGTGCTTGTGTTATGTGGCGGATCCTGGCACCTGACAGGCAGCTTACAGTGACCTTCTCCTTGTTCAGTCTGGTGAGCAGGACGTCAGTGTGCCGGACAATAGAGTCCCCTATAACAAGTGTATTTGGTGTGTTGTTTGGCCTTAAGGGCTGTGACTGTGAGGCACACTGATTTTGTGAGATATGCGATTTGTGGGCATTGTTGAGGAGTGGCTGTTGCTTGGATATCTGCTTAGGAGGTCTTTACTGTTTAGGCATGTTTTTATTTAGCGCCTCCGAGTATGTTTTTGTGTGTTTATGTGTTGAGTATGCAGATGCAATAGGTCTGTGTGTGACTGGATTTGTGGTGTGGGTGGTTACCTTTTCCTCCTGACTGACTGTGCCAGTCTTGGGTTGAGAGAGCTCTGCCTCCAGTTTGGCTGTGTAACTGCATCTCTCACATGTATTAGAGTTTGTTGGAAGGAGGAGAGGGTTGTCTGTGTACATAAGGCAATTGTAACATTGCCTCAAAATTCCCAGATTCACCAGCTGGACTGGAGAGTAACCTTGAAACTGACCCTTGGACATACCAGATTAGTATAGGGAACTGTATTTTTAATGATCAGATTAGGGAAGGGAACTGATTTTTCACTTGATCAGGAAGGACCAATCGGGAGTCTAATACTTATCAGAAGTCAAGGAGGGTGTAGTGCTTTAGTTAGTTAGCATTTCCTTATAAGAGCTGAGCAAGTGCAGGGCTTTAGAAAGAGAATAGAGTGATTACTTTGAGAGTTTGAACAGTTCTAAGGGAAAAAGTGAAGAGCAGACTTTGTGGAGCCTGGAATAGTTTAAACCTGTTTAGGCGGCGCTGCCCGACTCTGCTCAGTGGGCAAAACTGCGCAAAAAGAGAGTTGTAGGGTTTTAAGAGAGAGAGAGAGAGATCAAGGAGTTTGGAATTGACCCAAAATGGCCAATAAAACTACAGCTTCTAGGTAGTAACCACTCCTCCAGGGACAGGCAGGCTGTTCAGTGTTAACCACTCCCACTGGTGAACACAGAGACTTCCCTTTAGCTCAAGCAAGCACTGGCCTTCTAGAAACTTCCAAACAGTTCAGAACAGCAAATCTGTAACTGAACTTTCTTAACTTTCAGAAAGTGTGAAAAAAGCAAGATTTTTTTTTGTTTTTTTTTTTTATTTTTGTTGTAGTTTAAAGGTAGCAGAGATACACAAGCAGCAAAATAATCACAACTTCGTAGGCGTATAGGAATATAGTTCCTATGGTGTGTTGTGCACCAACACTTGTGGGGTGTGCCACATGTTGCTGTAACATATTCAATGGTGTAAGACCCCGTAGGGAGTGTGAGGCTCAACAGACTGTCCGGGTGCAGTGTCTGTTTGTCCTGTCGTTCACCTATGACACATATGGGGTAACAATGTTATCCACGTGATGGGAGTCATTTGGCATTGTGGGGACCAGTTTACACATTCTACATGTGATATCTCCTGGTATGGTGTTAGGGCTTTTTGTCACTGGGAGGTGGGTATGTATGTATGGGCCTGTCTGACAGGGTGTTGACATTGTCAGTCGGGTACAGTTGACCCTGACTCAGGACATATATGACTGTACATCGATATTTCTGACATAGCTGAAGGAGGTGTAATGCTTCTCTCTGTACTCCTTTGCAAATTATCTTTCCACAGCAACAACAAATCTGAACACTAAAACCCTGTTATAATCTTTTACACACTTGACACACTACTGATCCTTTGTGATCAGTCGACAGTGTATGTCATCGTCATATCCTGGCATGTCCAGAGGTCAGTTTTGTGTGTACTCTCCAGTCCAGCTGGTGCATGTTGGAATTCTGACGCATTGTTATGACTGCCTTATGTGCACAGGTAACACTGACCTCCTACCAACAAACTCAGATATCTGTGAGAGGTGCCACTGTATAGAGGGAAAGAAGGCTGAGCTCTCCCAAGCCATGACTGGCACAGTCTATCGGGTGGTGAAGGTAGCCACACACACCACAAATACAGTCACACATGCACCTATGACAACAGCAAACCGTATACATTGACACACAATGACATACTTGGAGCATCTAAATGTACTCTGCCTAAGCAGCTGAGACATCCAAAGCAGACACACAAACAACCGCTAACACACAACCATACACACATATCATCACATAGTTCACAATGTCATTCTGCCACACAGTCACTACCCTTAGGCCTACACAACACACCTCATATAACTGTATTAGGTGAGTGTAATTGTCGGTCACACTCACATCCCACTCACCAGGCTGAACAAGGTGAAGGTCACTTTGTGCTGTGTGTCGGGTGCCAGGATATGCCACATGACACATGCACTGTTGTAAGTCCACTGCAAGTACAGATATGGCTCCATCATTGAGCATTCTGGTGTGTAGACCCTCAGACGTTCCTCCCTGGACTACATGACAAGAGACATAGTGAGGCTCTCTGATCATGTAGCTCAGGACAGTATGAGCCTGACCTTGTGTAGTATCTTACCCTCACTAAGTACTATGTCACAGTATACAGATGACATGATCAGTTTTAACAGTTGCCTAACATATTGTTGCCATTCACAGGGGATCCAGTGTCTGTCAGCCTAGGATTACATGCGCCACATGCCATGTACATTCGCTATGGACGCCATGCACCTTTCACCCCTAGGCTTTCACAGACTGCCTTAGGCTCTTGACACACACACAGTGGCTGTTTGAAGTGAGGGTCAGATGACATAACCACAGCCATAGACGTTACAGGGTACAGGAAACGGATAGTGATGGTGCTCAACAACTGATGTCTAACCCTCTGAATGCATGCACTCAGGACTCACATCAGTCTGGAATCTGTCAATATATGTGCAGTAACAGACATCTGGTTCAGGCTCACAAAAGCACAGCAGCACTGTCATGTTTAACGTCATACCATGGTTTTCAGACACAAGACTCAGACTGGACAACAACAATAGGGGGGGGGGATTCCATATACATCATTCATACACTCACCTCCAGGTTGGTAGCAGTACACAAAGCATTGGGGAACGTACATGTGCAACTGAGAGTGGTCAGAACTGCATTTCAGTTTGTAGACTGTTACAGACCACACTCCCAAACATGGGCACAACAGTCGTTATTCCTGGGAACACTGGGGAATGTGACGGTCTCACCAAACACCATTATATTGTGTGACTTCAAATACACAAACATTGACTGGGTATACTACACAAGCAGTGACACCCTCGCACAACAGTTGCTAAGATTGTTACACTCAAATGCTAGGGCAGACCTGGTCACCACACCCACAGGGGGTTATACATGTGGTACCTGATCATCACACACATGGGAACTCTATGTTCCATAGCAGAGGTATACCTGTAATTGTTAAGGTTGGAACATACATTCATCTCACTAGACATACATATCCCATACACACACACATCCTATGTGATCTCAGTGACATACTTCTCATGAGCAAACGTCACACTTGTACAAACTGAGGTGGTATCCCTCAATGACCCTGGGACAGTGTTAATTATGGTTCAGACAACTACATCCTATACAAGCACATTCTATGGACAACTACTGGAATTCATGGATCATGCTATCCCAGATAACTACTTGACTCACTCCTCCAAAGGCAGGGGACCTGTCTACTGGACCATGGCCATTACTGAGCTGTACATGGACAGGAGGAGGCTACTACATTGTAGAGCACAATCACAATCTCGAAGGCATCTCTACTCAGTACTATGGTATAGCTATGATCAGTTGTTGATTCATCTAAGGCCCACTTCTAACTGACACTTGCAGCAGACACTGTGGACAATCACAAGGCCTTATTTAGTTATGTCAGGGACCTGTGTGTGTACTCACACATTTGCTGTGAGTTACTGCATAATTACAAATGATACAGTGAACCCACTGACATTGCGAACATCCTGGACAACAGGTTCAGTGGAAATGTTTCCCCACCATCCCCCCTGCAGTGCACATGTCCATCACAACAGGGTGTAGCCTCCCTGACATCACAGATGAACATGTGTGTGCTGCCCTCTCCATAGCAGACAACACAGCATCAGTGGGACCAGATAGTGTCCCAGACTGTGGCATACACGTGATTCATGACAAACTTCACACTCACATTATGTCACTGTTCAATATCACAGTTACTACAAGATGTGTACCCATGGAATGGCATACAGCTAGGGTGTACCCGCTACACAGTGCTGGTGCCACGAGGGACCCTGGACATTTTCACAATATATGCCTAACTATCCTGGTCTGCTATGCTATGGAGTGCATCATCATGGTACACATACACATACACATTGTGAACCTACAGACACTGGATCCTACACAATTCGGTGTTGTTGTGGGCATATCTTGCCTCTTGCAGAAGTTTGATGTCTTCAAACAGTTAACAGGTTTATACACATACACAGGGCTGTCCACACAGCCTACCTGGAGCTCGCACAACACTTCTACACAATACCCCACTTGGCCTTTACACATTAGATCACCGGATTCAATATCTACACATATGTCACATTCTGGATTGCTAACTAGATCATGGGTAGCACACACATGGTCAGTATTGCAGGTGCCATGTCTGACTATATACCAGTTACACGTGGCATCCCACAGGGCTCGGTCCTGTGACCTCTCTTGTTCTGTATATATTTCTGATACATACTGGCTAACACAGGGGGAATATGGATGACCATGTTTGCAAATGACTGCAGACTGTGTGCCATATTCGACTCCACAGCTGGCACAGGCATCCTCAGAAAGGGTCTCACAGAGATGGCTGACTGGTGCCTGAGCCATGGCCTACAGCTACCTTACTTTAGATGCATAGTCATCACCTTTGGTAGTAACATCGTGCACACACATTACCACATAGGTGATGATACATCACGTAAAGTGTGTGTGGTTTGTGATTTGGGGACATGAATACTTAGTACTCTTGCCTTTGACAATCACATTGCCAATGTTGTTGGACACACCTTCTATTTAGGCAACCTTATCCCATACAGTTTTACATCCAGATTAGGTGGGGTCATTGTGACCCTGTAGTTATCTGGCACATGCTTGGCTACAATGGCCCATTTCGGATGTACTTTACCCAACACCTGCAGCAGTTGGAATGTACACAGATTTACATTACCAAGTGGATCTAGGGACTCACACAGATGGTATGCACAGTTTGGCTATGGTGACCCCAGCTCTCCTCAGTTGCTTACTGCCTACTTGGATGCAGTCTGCGCCTTTTGTTTGATGCCATGTCCATCACAGCATTGATGGACAGGCTCCATGTGAGGATATCAAAGTCCCTTACAGCTACATGCTCCAGGGACAGGTACGTGAGCAATGATGTTGTTAGGCTATGCTGGAGGGGCATATTACCATCACAGTGGCTCCACTCACTCGGGAATGTGATCACAGTACCACATATGCACAGACCCATGCTGACCACCTACAGGTGACATCTTCACAGGTGGATGGGTGATCGTATGTTTAGCCCTGGGATATGTTATGGGTCCTTGCTAGACAGAGGCAGAATGACATGAACATATGTGAGATATCTTGTGTGACCTACTATTGACAGGCGCAGTCTACTGATCTAGCGTGATTGCAGACTACAAACACACTGTGCCTAGGCTTCTACATACCCTAGGGCAGATAGCCTAGTGTCAACCTATGAACCTATGCTAATGTTCAGGATGCACATTGTGCAGTGATGGTACTGATTGCAGGTTTTGTTTCTTCTTTGCTTTACCACTTCCTATGAACAACCTCGGTTTCTGCATAACATATTTGATTGTGACAATATTTCACTATTTTATAGTGTGTCTGTTGTCATATCACTGTGTGCACATGGTGGATTGGTGAATAGTGAGAGGTTCCTGGGTTGACACTTGCAACTGAGGGATATGTGTGGCCCACTGCTGTACTCAAACTTGACCTAAGTGTGTGAGCATGCCCAGTTCAGAATTTCAGTGTTTTGTTGCCTGACATTTGCTCATAGTTTCAAGTGTGTGAGCATGCCCAGTGTGACCTTGCAGTATGTTGCTGTCTGAGGTCCACTACGTTTGTTGATGTGTGTGAACATTACCAATATCAACATTTATACTATATGTGTGTTGAATATCAGGTTCTATCATTACTGCAGGCCTCACCTTTATGTCTTAACTCGACAGGGATTATGCTATGCCTGCAAGGTTTCCATGAGATACTTAGCATTGACTTATCAACATTTTTTCATGCAAGCTGACTATTGACATACTGTCATGGTTTAGTGGTTCTGTACTCTGACTATAGTGTGCAGTATTCTGGGTACGAGGACTGTCACTGCTTCATACTTGGCAGAACAGACTGCTTCAAGAAACGTGAAGCAAATATGAACTTGTTATCCTGCTTTTGATGAACTATACCCACATTTGACCAGACTTGCACAACATTGCTCAATGTTGCCCAACATTGCTGGACAGTGCACAATATTGCTGATCATTGCCTGTAGTTGTGCTACTTACTGTGTGCAATTTTGTTCACATATGCTAAATAGTGGTGAGAGCTGTTTAGCAGTGCTTTATATTGCTTAACACATAGCAATCATGCCTCAGGTGGTGCTGCAGGGCTGCCTATGTCGGATGCACATTTTACACTCCCTATACATGTTTGTTAATGGGTAGTGTCAAGTTAGGCATCCCTTTTACTATATGTGCAAGTCGGAGAGAGGTATCATTTCCAGGGTTCCTACTGAGCCAGTGTATGTGTTATGCGTTGCCTCTTTGCCACAGCCAAAGCATACTGGGCATGCCTCCTTCTGCCTACTGCGGCAGGCTCAGGTTGTTCCTCCTCCAAGTCAAGTTCTGCCTGTGATGGCCTTAGCAATGGTGGGGGGCTGTTGTGCCCGGCCATATGCTGCTCCTGCTGCAGCTGTTTTTGCAGGATCATATTGTGTACCATAGCACATACCATGACTATTTGGGTACATGTAGTTGGTGAGTACTGCAAGGCTCCACCGGATGTGTCCAGGCACCGGAACTGTGACTTGAGCGGCCCAAACACACGCAGTCTATTGCACCCACTACCTCAGGGTATTCCGCTATTTGCTGGAAGAGACGCATATTGCTGGCCAATACCTCATGGGAATTGGGGAAATATACATGATCACTGACATGTGCTGCCATGGCATTCAGGAACTGGTGCAGTACCCTAGATGCTGATGCCTGTGAAATCCCCATCATATCGCCAGTTGGTCTCTGGAAGGTACCTGTTGCTAATATTCTTAGGCCAACACATACCTTGGTTTCCACTGGGATGTGTTCCCCTCTGTTGGTTCTGTGTGTGAGGCGTGGCCTGCACAGCTCAACAATTTGCTGCATGAGGTCTCTGTCCACTCTATAGCGCTCCACTATCTCCAGTTCATGTAGCTCCTGGTAGGTTACCCTAGGCCTGTACACTCTTCTCCGTCTCCTCACTGTGGGTTGCTCAGCAGCATTTGCATTGTCACCACCCTCAGCATGTTGCATATGTCGCCTTATGACAGCAATGGCAGCCCCTAACATTCTTTTGTCTCAGTAATGCTTTTTCAGTTTTCACTTCTATTAGCTTACTGCAGTGTTGCAGTGTGTATGAGTAATACATACTGGAATGTTTTTGGCTGGGTTTTGAGTGCTGGGCTGGGCTGGGCTAGTGTAATGCCTGTGTAACTGGCTGATTCCGATTGTTTTCACCTGCTAGCTCTGCTTGTACTCCCTGGTTAACTTCCTACTATTTGTTGTGCTTCATTTTCCCTTTCTGTTTCTTCAGGGGCAGCACCGCGCAAACAAGCACAAACACGTGCACACCAGCTCACACATGCGCACACATGCTTACACGGACTACAACTTGCTTATTCTTGTTAAAATGCACGCACACCGGCACAAACACACTTACAACTGTTTACACAGCCTTACATGTGCTTACTCAGGCCTACCCGCGCACACATGCTTACATGCACGCACACTCTCTTACTCGGGTTTACTGGCGCGCCCACGCATGCATGCACACTCAGCAAGAAACTTTGGTGTTATCCACAGCATACATCTTCAATTTCTTGACTTTACCTGGCCTACCTGTTGACACACCTCTTTCTCTATTATGTAAATGTAAGCTGACACATCTCACTCTGCTCCAATGAGCTGCACTCCTTTCATACATATCCCCCTCGTGATGTCACCTATTATCTACTCTGTTACTTCCCTTATCCTACTCCTACACTCCACTGAATGTGCTCATTTGCTATGTGAACTTGCGATTCACTATCATAACTCTTATTTGCATAGGATTGCCTACTAATGCTTAGTTACATCTCTTAGACTGAGCTTCCCCCCTTAGCAACCTCTACTTGGTGGCCATGTTGTCTTCAGCCTGCCATTCCCTTGCATTGTAAATTCATTTTAGCTATGAAATCCACATTTGTGGATCTTAATTATTCATTTTCTGCATTTTAGGGCACAGCGCATTTGCGCGGCGCTGCACTGCGGTTAAACCCTGGACATCGGGATTAAAAAAAATAAGTTATTTTATTTTTAATTTGCATCACTTCCCATTGCCAATGGTCGTATTTTTACACATTGGCATGCTTCCTCCTGTGAATGCATGCTTTTTTTTACAGCTGACACGGCTCCGTTTTGCTATTTGCAGAACCGTACTCAGTTATCAACTTAGTACATTTTTGCAAATAACACTGCTCCTACTCGGACTGGTTCGGGTTTCCTGGATTGCATATTTACCTCATTTGCATGTCCTTCACCTGCAATTGAGGTAATTTGCATATCCCAGCCCTGTCCGTGTAAGACTAGTTTAGAGAGCTCAGTTGCACGCCCCTGCCAGCTGTTCCTGGATCGCTCGGTGGACATATTGGCTTTCTGGAGTCTTACTCTACTCTTAGACTCCGTGCAAGCCTTCGTAAATCTGGCCCTAAGTCTTTTCTCTTACTCATATTTTGTAAAGTTTGCCACTCTCTTTTACTTAAATTATAACATATAGCATTTTTATTTCCCCAAAATTTCATGAAAATATCATCCACTGAATGATGTACCATAGAAGAGAAATGAGAAATTCCCTCATGCCTAAAACGTGGAATAAAAGTACTTTTAACTGGTACCTTCACAGTGTCTAATAAACAATAGGCATTTACTGCATCATTACAATCTGATAAGGAAGAATCACATGTAAAAAAAGACATCACCAGAATCTGAATCACTATATTCATCTAAAACTTCTGTACACAGATCTTTTTCAAAAAAATCACATGAATGTAATTTGCGTATTAATTGAAAAATTTCAATATAAGTAACATGCTTCCTAGGAAGAGCAGTAGGTATAAACTTCAAGCCGCATTTTAGTACATTCACTTAAAGTATAACCAGATAAATCTACAACAAAACTGCTTTCATTATTAATTACAATATTATCTAATGATGACAATACTCTTTAAACATTAATATTTAATCCGTTTCTGGAGGTTATCATACCTCTGGTATTGTCCATCTCTGTTGTTGTCTGTACTCTCTTTCTTCCATAATTGTCTCGCTGGTTCCAAAAGTTACTGCGTAGATATTCTGGGTCTTGTGGTCTCAGCAATGAAGGAAAGTTGACTGTCTCCTCTTCTGATTCTCCCATGCTACTAACTGCTTCTGACAATGCAAAAGAAACACCATGTTTTGAATTGGTTCCGCCCACACGCTGCCGCCTCTGTTGGTTACATTTAGTTAACTTCTTAAAGGCATAGCCACTATTATAGTCCTGTATATCTCTTTCAAGCTTGTTAATCTTTCTTTTGATAATGTCATTTGACACCTCTTCCAACTTCACATTATAGCTGCCCAATATTTGATTGAACTGTTCCAAATTAAACTGTACAATCAAATTAGTGCAACAAATCTCTATGTCTTTTTTTATCTTACGTTGTTTAACTGTATCTCTCTCAATGAGAATATGTAACCATTCTGTTACACATTTATGGGTTGCCAAAGCCCACCTGGTTTCAAATTGTTTATCTACTGCATCAGTAGCATCAAATGGAGTAGTAGGGGACTTGACAAAACATAGCCCTCTCGATGTTATATCGAGATCTATGTAACGTTGCAGGCTTAGAATGTTAAAATGTAAGGAATTCTCTTTAAACAGAAGTTTTTCAAGAGAGTCTAAAGAGTCTTGTGTTTCCGAAGAAACATTTACCACATTAGGTCGACCCACACATTGAAAGGGGTTAAGCGGTCTTTTTTTAACACCCTCCACCAAAATACGTTCCCAAGATTTAACAGCATCATTTGTTTTTGGCATTGAGGTACCTTCTGGTTGAATCTCTCTCACCTCTAGTCTCTCTAGACTGGCCCAAATATTGTTCTATGGTCGTCTGACCTCATTCTACCCCTTCTTCACGGAATATTCGGGGCAACTGTATAAAGGAAGAATCACTGGCCATACCACATACAATCCAAAACCACCAAATACAGAACAGAAGAATGTCCAAACGACAAAGGCCAGTATATCCTTTATTAAAAACACAAAACCTCTCTAGCGCCTCGGCATAAAGCCTTCCAGGACATAACAATCGTAAAAAAGAACACCTCTTATAAAGGGGCATCAATTAGAAAAAACAATTAAACAAATAAAACAATTAAACAATCTAATACAGTTAATTCTCTACAATAAGTATTTCCAATTACATTCTTGATTTAGTCCACCAGGTGTCAAAGTGTTATACTTTAAAATAAAAACTGCTTCTATGAATAGTAACTTATTCTTTAAACAAGTTACATTTGTTGCTTTAATTTGTTCAAGAATACAACCTCTCAATTCTGAATAAGCTCCCACATGTACAGAATTAAAATGGGAAGCAATAGGACATTCTATCTTATTGTTTTTAATGACTTCCATGGGCCTGCAGATGATGCCAACACATATATAACAAGTCCTGCATAGTGTCCTTGTCTGCAAAGTGCCAGTCTACAATAACAATGTTGTGAAGTCCATGAAATATTAAGTGCAGTCAGATGATACTAAACCTCTGTATGTGACAATGTACACCACAGTGGCTCTTAGTGGCAGTAAAATGCATCTCCACAATAACTAATGTTGCATCAACCTCTAACGTATTTCTCTGATTCCCCTGTATGAACAGGACAATTTGTCTGTGGTCATTACTACTGGTGTTTAGAACACCTACACATTTTTCATTCACTCTATCAACTTGTTTACCCTTAGTTACATTCACAAAACCCCTTATTTAACTAATGTTGCTCAATAGTATCTGTTTATACAATCATTAGCATATCCTGCAACCAGCTCTGCTGCATAGCAGTCTCCCTTTACACCACTTGTATCTCTAAATTGGACATGCCCTGTGAGTGCCTACTAATCACAAAAAAATTGTTAACCATACTTTCGCTAAAATTTCTGAATCCCAGTATGTGTTTCATTCTGTTTAGTTTCGTGCAATATAGTTTCAACAATTTTGCATTTTGATCGACTTTATCACACCAGGGAAACCTGATAAGTTAAGCTGAGCTTGCACATCTATAAAAACATAACGGTGGGTGAACTTATGGTTGATATTTTCACTTGACTTGCATTGACCTTTGATATGGTCTAATGAAATGTAATAGAAGAACTGGACTTCCAGAGATTAGCCTTAGCCAGTTGTCAGTGGTTTGAGTTATATCTTCTCTTAAGTAATTTTGGGGCAACTACTAACCAGGTATCATTCTGTCCACTGGAAGCACTTTATAAGCTCGAAATCCTGAAAGCTCGAATTTCAGAATCTTGAGCCCATAAAGTGGAAAGAATGAAACATAGTAACCCCAGAAGTGTGAAATTCAAAATCTTGAATGTCGGAGATTTTCAATTAGTGGTTCTGGTGTTGCGCTATGTTCATGGATTCAGGTAAGTGTTTAAGTTTAAGGGTGTTGGGTAGAGGCTGTAGTGTGTGTTGTTACGGTGACATGTGTGTGTGAGAGGAATGTAGTTTGTGTGGTGGTATTACGTGTGTGTGTTTATGTAGTGTGATCCTGGAGTTAGAATATTTAAGTGGGGAGGTGTGGGGGGTGCTGGGGGGCTTGCCCCCTGCTTATAATAAGGGTAGGTGTGTGTGCTTGTTTAGTTGTGTGCGTGTGTGTTGTATTGGTTTTTGACAGTGTCGGGAGATGTGTGTGTCTGTGTTTATATGTGTTGTGTAGTGTGTGCTGTGTATTTTCGAGGTTTTGTGGTTTCGGGATTTAGGATTTCACGGTTTTGTGGTTTCGGGTATTTTTATTTTCCATCATTATGGGCTCAAGATTCTGAAATTCGAGATTTCAGGATTTTGAGCTTATAAAGTGAATCCTGTCCACTACCAGGCATATCCATATTCCATACAGCTCAGCCTTGGGGCCATTCCATCTTACCTTTTGTTTATAAATATTTATTTATTTAACATTTGTTGACTGGGAAAAACCCTGCCACTGGGGATGAACCCAGCCACTGGGGATGCACGAGCCAGTGCATTACTTTGTGCCGGTCCCAAGCCTGGATAAATGGGGAGGGTTGCATCAGGAAGGGCATCTGGCATAAAAGTTTGCCAAATCATACATGCAGACAACAGTAATGATGTTGGTGTGACAGAGAAAGATGCAGAGAGCAGGAAGAAATGGAAACAGATGATCTGCTGTGGTGACCCCTAACGGGAGCAGCCGCAAAGAAGAAGATTTGTTGACTGGGAAAATCCGACTAGGACACAGTCTATTTTCAGCAGAGGCCTGGGGAGAAATGCCCCAGATGCATGTCTTTGGAATGTGGCAGGAAACCAAAGTACTCAGAGGAAAACCACGCAAATCAATGGAGGACATGCTGACTTTGCACAGAAGGCACCCCAGCTGAGAACTGAACCAGAGAACCTCTTTTTGTGAGGTGACAACATTAACCACTGCACCGCTGTGCCACCCAAATATCTTTTTGTTTTATCTTCCCAGTGTTGATACTAGATGATCTGACTATTTTTGCCAGCTAATCATTCCCATGAAGCTATCAATGCTACGTTAACCCAAGAATTGAGAAAAATAATATAGATTAGGAACTAAGGACCTGTTCCCTAGTGATTGTAGGGGGTGTTATATTTGATGATATTTCCTGAGGGAAGGCTGAGGGGGAGAGAGGGGTAAACTTGGAGCTGAATTTATCAGCCAGGAGGTTTGCTATATCTTCTGGCTCAGTATAGGTGGCTCCATTTACAATGAGCTCTGCACACAATTGTGTATCACCTTTGAGGCTGCGGACATAGCTAAAGAATGCTTTGTGGTTGTCCTTGGTCTGGAAGGCCAAATTTACCTCAGATTTGGCTTTGGTAGACTTTATTTGCCCTCTGAGTTTTTTGTTTAGAATATACACTAAAAAAGTATAACAAAGGCAAGAGAGGATACGCTAAAGAGAAGAGAAGGTTCTCTTATGTAGAAAAATCAAATATAGAAGATTATAAAGGATACATTTTTAAATTACTCACTAAACACAAGAAATACTCGAGAGCTAACAGCAACCAATGTCCGAATGTGAAAGTGGTAAATGAGATCTGAGGTATGGTAGGGGACTAGTGCATTATGGATAAGGGAGGAGCTTGAAAGCTTTCAGTGTTGCACAAGCTGTAAAAAGTGACGCAGTCTGATCCAAGGGTTGGATCTGAGCCAAACAGTTGAGAATTGAATGAAAATGACAGCATGAGATCTGCAGATACAACATTCCTCACACTTTCACAATTAGTCAAGACAGACTAACAGACAACCCTGACAACTAACATATGAAACTGACAATTCAAATGTATGAAAAACAAAGTTGTAGAAGTATACACTTTCCCACACCCATCAATAATTGTTCCATCCTTATCAGAAAGCGTAGGAATGGAATGGACTAGGTGCTTAGCAGCAGTGGGACCAACTACAGCTACAGCTTCTGGGTCAGGTTCAGGAGTAGTGTATAAAAATTTAAAAGACTGAGGAACAGTAACACACATCCTCTAAAGCAGGCAGGATAGAAGTAATGGGTGTAGGATCCAGAAAATCCTTCTGTAACGAGTCAGTATTTTCTGAAGGACTGAGAAACCTCAGTGTTCTCCAACTGAAAACATTGGGACATTGTAGCAATAGTGTCAGAGAAACAGAAACCCACACAAGGAGAATCAGAAACTGAGCTGTCCTCAGAGTATGAATTAGAAATCAGAGGAAAAAACCTTTATCCATCCCGCCATCTTTCTGTTCAGATTCAGAATCATTAATCTCTTCAGGAAGAGAGATATCCCTCTTTCTTTTATCAGAAACTACTTTACAAGGAGAATCAGTATCCTGAATTAAACCCTGAGCTAGACCCAGCAAACTACTCCTATCCAAACAAATTTGAGAAGTACATACATGCCTGGTTTTCTGTTTCCTTCTGACAGGTAAAATGGGGCCCATTCATGTTACTAATGGCAGCAACAGCAGCAGCAGCTTCTCTGGGGATCATAGGAGGTTACTAGACTAATGGCCCTAGGGGGCCCTTACAGGCCTAGCCAAGTTTTACCCCAGGGCCCTTACAGGCCTAGCCAAGTTTTACCCCAGGGCACTTACAAGCCTAGCCAAGTTTTACCCTTATTTCCACGATCAGCACCTATCACTCTGGCCCAAGAGAGGCATAGGTGGAAGCTCTGGGGTGAATTTACGGTTACCCATCCAATCATCCAGCTTGTGTTTGAAGAGGGCCAATGAAGTGCTCTGCTTGACATGAAGTGGGAATCTGTTCCAAAGTTGTGGTACCCTCTGGAAGACAAATCTCTCCCTCCAGCAAGTTCTATTAATGTCACATACCAGGTTAAGGAAATTAGAGCGAGTAACCTGTGTACCATATGACTTATGGATATGCAGCATTTCCAGTAAGACAGCATCAAAGATTGACTTATGTGCAAGACAGAGATCGCCTCTGGGCAGTCTGTATGAAACAGAATAAACTGACAGTGATTTCAGACGGTTCCCATAGGACAGATGCTGAAGACCTTGAATTTTCCTTGTGAGGAACCTTTGTGGTCTCTCCAATTGCTGCAGGTGTTTAGAAAGGTACATACCAAAAAGGGCATTCTACTCAATTATTAGCCTAATGAGGGAAGAGTACGGGGAGGTTATAATTTCTTTTTTTTCTGGAGGTAATGCCCTTACTATTGGATGAGCAATATAGCATACCCTTCTTACCACTGTGGAGACATGGTGATCAAAGGTAAGGTTGCTGTCAATCTGTGTGCCCAGGTCTCTCACCACTGAGTGCGTACTTAGAGTGTTGTTATTGATGTGGTAGTTAGCAGAAACATTGCTCTTACCGCAAGGGATGATAATGAATTTTTTTGCATTGAGTTTAAGGCCATGACTTTGGCACCAGCCATTTGTTTGTGTAAGACCCTCTTGTAGGATGTTGACATCATTTGGAGATTCTATGACCGCTGCCAGTTTGCAGTCATCAGCAAATTTTGTCAGCCACAGAACTTTAGTTTTAGCTTGAACTTCAAAGAAATAGATTCCAAACAGTAGAGGTCCCAGGACTGATCCTTGTGGAACACCACTGGTTACAGGTCTGCTGTTGGAGGTGGATTCCCCTATTTTAACTATATGAGTTCTATCAGTGAGCCATTTAGTGACCCATCTAATGATATATGGGTTGATACCTAGATGGGTGAGTTTGTCAATTATGCCTGAGTGGGGGTTAGTGTCAAAAGCCTTGGCTAAGTCCCAGGTAGGCTGTATGCACAGATTTCCCCTCATCAAAGGCCTTGGAGACTGTCTCAAAGAAGTCCATCAGGTTTAACAGGCATGATCTCCCTTTAATAGATCCAAATTGAATAGCGTCCAGTGTTTGGAGGTTACCAGTGTCTTTGTTGAAAAGATCCATGGTGACTCTCTCCATGGCCTTGCAGATAAAGCTAGTCAGGCTAATAGGTCTATAGTTCCTGGGGTCAGTGGAAACACCATCTTTGTGCAAGGGGATAATGGTGACCTTTTTTCCATTCAGCTGGGATGAAGCTAGTGCTTAAACTATGATTGAAAAGAATACCCAATGGCATTGCTAATTCTTGTTTGAGCCCATGTTGGACACAGTTTGGGATGTTATCAGGTCCCATGGATGCAGTATTTCTAACCTTAGAGAGGGCGTTCATGACCTGCTCTTTAAAGGTACAGGGTAGAGGACAGGTGGTAGGGATGTCTTGGGGTAAGTGTGGTGGGGAAGGGGGAGTGAAGTTTTCACAGAACCTGTCGGCTAACAAGTTAGCAATGTCCACAGGCTCAGTATATGTGGTATCATTAACTACCAGTTTGACACACATCTGAGACTTTCCTTTTAAGTTATGGATGTAAGTAAAGAAAGCCTTATGGCTGTCCTTAGTTGAGGAAGCTAACTTGAATTCATAGTTAGCTTTGGCGGACTTCACAAGGAATCTTATTTGCTTGTTTAAGCTGAGGAGGGAGTGTTTCCAGTTTGGGGCTCCTCCCTCTTACTCTTAGACAACAATTTCTTCCTCTTATTGTAAAGCCTGTTAATGGCAGTTGCCCAACAGACAGATTTGCTATTCCTCAAAGAGCTTGTTTTGGTCTATCAGGTATGGCCATGTTAATGAAGTTGTTCAGGTGTTCGTATAAAACATCTGTGTAGTTGCCAGTTTCTTCTGTGGGAGGAGGTGCAGTCAAGTGATTGGGTTGGGAGGGTGGCCTAATGGTTAAGGTGTTTACCTTACAAACACAAGGTGTCGGGTTTGAGTCTCACAAGGGATAATTTGGCTAGGCTTAAAATGGCTCACAAGCGCAGTTAGCTTAGTACTAACCTATGAACCATCCCATAAGAGGTTATAATCTGTTTTGGAAAAGATTTTTAGTTTAATTTGTGCTGGGGGGGGGGTCAGGTGTGATAGTAACTTCGAATGAGACTGATTTGTGGTCAGATCTCACCAGGGCAGACCTCACAATGGGGGTGCTACAGTGGTCCCCCATATTGGTAAGCACTAGATCCAGGATGATGGCACCCCTTGTGGGGGTGTCAACTAGGTGGTCCAGGGCATTGAAGTTAATGAAGTCAAAGAACCTTTGGGCAAGTGAGTTTCTGCATGAGTAATTTCCCCAGTCAATGGATGGGTAGTTAAAGTCATCCAAAACCATGGTGTTCAGATGTATCTTGACAGACTCAAGTAGATCAAAATAGGCAGAAGGTGTCCTGATTCATGGAGGGGGTCCTGTAGCTGGCAATTACTTGAATAGGTGTGCTACAAACAGTTAATTGTACCTGATATATCTCCAGGGAATTATGCTGTCTATCCTATCTGGAAGTGTATTTATCATTAATGAATATTCATATACCACCTGCTTTAGTTTTCACACCTTCAGTTTGTGGTCTGAACATGTGGAAGGAGGTGTAGCCTGATATGGCTGGAATGGTCTCCACAGCCTTGAACCATGTCTCAGTGATTGCACAGATGTCTATGTCTTCCAAGGTGAAGACTGCTTCCAATGAATGCAGTTTCATGTTAAGACTCCTAGCTTTGAGGGTGTTCTTAGATGGAGTTCTTACATTGGGAATTTTGTTCTTGAGATGCTGCCTAAAAATGACACTATGGGGGTGGTAAGAGCCTTGGCCAGTAGCCAAAATCCCACAGGTGACTGATGAAGACCATCTCTGGCAAAGCATTAAGGTCTGTTGACCATGTCATCCTAGGCTGACAGATACTGTATCCCCTTGGAATGACACCTGAAACAAAGACATTTATTGAAGGCACAACATTCAGACACAACGGGTTAGCCTTCCTTGTTCCCTCTTTCAAGACTGACAGGAGTGGCTCTGCCTTGTCCAGTGAGGGGACCCCAACAGCCATAGAAGATGTGGCTATCCCCCAGTCCACAGTGACTGTAGGTGCTACACTGGAGGTATCTGAGGTAAAAGATAAGTGATCTGAGGTACAACAATTGGCCACAGGAGAGTCACCCATGTGCAGCTGAGGCAAAGTATTAGCCTGTTGTGCTGGCAAGGGCTGTTTGCTTAATTGCTTTCTTTTTGTGGCTCGAAGAAGGATAGACTATAGAAGCAGTAGTCTGTTCTATGGTCAAGCTGAAAATAATGTCTCTTTCCCAGGGCAGACAAGCAGCAAAAGATGGTAAACACTACCAGTCTACAAAAGTTACATGACAGAAAAATACAGTAAAGAGCACTTTAAAAATGCTATGCCAGCCCCACAAAAGTAAAATACACAATTTTTCCAAATAAACATTTTTTCAGTTACTTTATACCACTATTAAATGGACACAAGAAAATGAACGCTCAATTTAAACATACATTACAGTCGCATGACAGTCCATTAAAACACAGCACTCCTAGCTTTAAAATAACATTCCTGAGGAGGGAAGTGAAAAACAACACAAATAAGTGGATGCTATTTACCCCAAAGGGCACTTACTGCCCAGCAAAGGAACAGCATGAATGGATTGTTGATCCTCAAAAGCCTCAGAGGAGCATACCCTTCGGCGGCAGTAAAGCACTGAAGGACTTTGCACCCAAAATTGTCTTTTAGTCGGCTCAGCTCAAGCTGGCTGATGGTTTGGGTGCATGGAAGGAACCCTGAAGCTTTGGAAGCTGGGCGGCTGTTATATCCTCTGCAGAATATAACCCCACAAAGGCAAAGCCACTGTAGCATTGATCAATATGATGAACAACTTATCTGCCAAGCCTTGAAGTGTCACCACCAACAGTCAGCTCCCTTGAAGCCCAAAGGAGCTCACTTCGACTGCAAGAAAGTTCTGAATATATTTTCACTAACTGCCTTTTATATGGAGCTCTACTCAAGCTCCTGGCAGCTGAGGTGCATGAAAGGTGCCTTTAAAGCCTGAAAAGCTGGTTGGTTGGTTATAACCTTTGCAGAATATCACCCCAGAAGCTTAGGCTATTGCACCATTGTTTTAGTGTTGAGCATCTAGTCATTTTTGCAAGTGCCGTGGAATTTGTTTTACATACACTTCAGCTCTGAACAATTGAGGCTGATAGGACCTCTGTATAATGTCTTATGCAAAGGACAGAGCACACTGAGCATATCACTCTGCTTATGCTGCACTGCAGTGTCAGTACTGGAAACAAACAAAAGCACCTTGTGCCAAAATAGAACCTGCCACCCTCTGAGTTTCAAGCACCCAAGGCAAATGTGCTACCTGTTTAGCCACACAGACTCCCTTTCCTCCAGCTCCCAAAAACACACTGGCTGTTTCACTACAGTAAAATTGTCTGTTTTACTGCCCCCCATAAGATTTTTGCCTCCTTGCTTGTTGCTCAAGCAGACCTCCTTTCAAATGGAAACTGCCAATTCATCCCCTTTCTAGGAATTTTGCCATGGATCAGGGCAACAGCAGTCCAGTGAGGGGCTATCATCGACACAGACATGACCATGCTTTATGCCCTTTCTGGACTTTCAACCATGAGGGTATTTATTTCTTTTTACCTGCGGGTGGGGCTGTGGTAAGCAGTTAGACAAACTGTGATCCATGTCACAAAAGAGGCCCGTCTTGCCTTCCCCTTGCCAGTGCACATTCCCACATGACAATAAAGAGTAGTATAAGGGAGTGGCTTGGTAAGCCTAATGCCCTCCCCCATTGGCCACATATTTATAGTGCCACTGCATGTCTGGTTCCACCCTGCCCTCCCTTCCCATGATGCATGTCCCTGTCCTTCCCACATTTATCATTGGCTTTGTGGTCCAGGTCATAGCCTAGTACACACCTATGAACCTATCGACCACTGGGCCTTTTTAAGCCTAGCCATGCAGTTTTGGGACCCTTGGTATTCTTACTAGGGCCTTAGGAGATGACAGATTTAAAGCAGGGGCCTTGGAGATGAGCCATTTACAGGCTGCCAGTGTCCATTAGAGACATAGGTGCCAAACCAGAGGTCAGTTTCCAGTTTCCTATCCAGATGTCCAACTTGTACTTGAACTGGCTTAAAGAAGAATACTGCTTCTCATGGATGGGGAGCTGATGGTAGTCTCTGGGATATAAACTTCCTTCCAGCAGGTCCTATTTATATCACATGCAAGTTTAAGTTTTTATAACAAATAATTCTAGTTTTGCAGATACACAGGAGGTCCAGAATGGGGTCTGATGATGCCTTATATGCCAGGCATAGATCTCCCCTCAACAGTCTGTTGGACACAGAATACAGGGATAGGGCTTTGATGCGGTCTGCATAGGACATATTACTTACACCCTGTATTCTTTTAATGAGGAACCTCTGTGGACATTCCAGCTGTTGGGGATGCCTGCTTAGGTACATACCAAATGGGGCACTGTACTCAATGATAGGTCTGATGAATGCCAAATACAGTGGAACAATGAACTTCTTGGACCTAGATGCCATACCTTTGTTTATAAGTTGTGTAACATAGAATGAGTTCCTCAGCACCGTAGACACACGATGGTCAAAGGCAAAAGTACTGTTTGTGTGTGTCACCGAGTCCTTAACTACTGGGTCAACTCTTAGAGGTGTGTTGTCAATATGATAGCTACCAGGGGTGAACGACTTCCTAAAGGATACTATTATCCATTTCTTGGCATTTAGTTTTAGTCTGTGGCTCTGACACTAGTTATTTGTGTCAACCCTTCTTGTAGAAAATCAGTGTCTGTGGGGATTCTATGACTGCTCCTAATTTGCAATTGTCTGCAAATTTTGTCAGCCAGAGGCCCTTGATATAGGTTCATAGATTAGTACTAGGTTAACTGCCCTTATGGGCCATTTTAAGCCTAGCCAATTATATCATGTGAGAATCAAATCCCACACCTTGTGTCTGTAAAGTAAACACCTTAATCAGCATGCCAACCTCCCACCTCTATTGGACTTTACTTCGGAGAAGTAGACACCAAAGAGAAGCAGTTCCAGGACCAATTCTTGTGGGGAATTGGCTTGTGACTGAACTCTTTGTAGAGCTAGACTCCCAAATTCTAACATTCTGGACCCTGTCTTTGAACCAGTTGGCTATCCACCATACAGATATTGTGGTTTGGTTTCAACTTCATGCCTGCATGAGGTAATATCAGTATATTAAGGACCCACACCTATTCTCCTAAACTATATTTTACTTTTGGGGAAGAATTGGTTTCCGAGAGTTTTTATGTGTTATTATATTATTCTTTTATTCTTAACATCAGTTTCTAGCTCTTCCATGCATGAGGCCAACCTCACTCACACCTCGTGTTTCCTGAGTATATTTTTGTGTTGGCACTCATAGCCTTTTACAGTGTCAAGACACTGGTTGGAGTTAGCTTACATAAACAAGGAATGCTGGTTAGTTTAATTGTCCCTTAATGTTTACAATTTATTGCAGTAAAGTATCACTCCCTGTAAATATGGTACAATCTGTAATTAAGTCTTCATTTCAAATATTTGTGTATTTATTTCATACTCTGCTTCTCATGCATACATTAACGTAACATACTTCCTTTATTGTTCTTTAGTGCACAGCTGTCTGTGCTTGGGTTATGAAGGAAATGGTCAATAAGCCAAGTGATCTTACCTAGTACACAAGCCATAAATAAATATATATGGAGCCGAGTTACACGTCTGGATTGATTACCTGTCCTATATCTGAATGATGAGGAATACTATACTCCCACAAGGCCACAATATCATCTAAGCTGAGAGTACTTTTCATGACTAAACAGACATTGCCTGTATATTTAACAGTTTATAGAGGCAACAGACACTACCTTAAAACACTCTGTTATCTCCACAAACTTCTAACAATCTAATTCATAGCTGTTTTTAGTCCACCATCTATGAGCATAACTCAGATAAAAAGTTACTACAAAAAATTAAACCAACTTCACTTTCCCAAGACCTCTTGCCATTCAGATACTTAAAGTTCGTTTTTGATTCCATAGCATATCCAGCTGCTATTCTAATCAACAGATTCATTTCTGAAAATTATTTTCCAGATGTATGAAAGCAATCACATGTGATGCCCTTTCCCAAAGGCGATACACAAACCAACCTCTCAAGCTATAGATACATTGTCAAAGTATCTACCATTTTCTCAAATACCAGAAAATGTACTGAAAAAAAAACTCCTGCATCACCTCATTAAAAAAAATGCTGTGTCACACACAACATGGCCTTCACATAGGTTGCAGTACAAAAACTACTGTTATTTTTACATAACATAAAAACCTTCAAACTGCCCTGATCTTCCTAGATCTCTCAAAGGCAGTGCTGATATTACACTCGTCTTTGGTGCTGGTAGACCAGGCTGCAGGTTCTATTCCAACTATAGGTCACTGCATCTTTGACGCTGCACTCCTGAGCATGCCATCCTTTGAGTGAGACATTATACCAAGGTTCTAACTGCGTGAGATGGTGCTAGAGCAGGTGAATGCTAAAGGTCCCACAGCACCTATCAAAATATCGAACTATTTTTTTTCCAAATTCTAATTTTCCACCTCCAAACTCTTCACATCTTTTCTTTCCTCCTCCATTCTGCTGCTGTTGCTTCCCTTAGACCTCTTCATTGCTGCTGCAGGAGCCCTCCAGTGCCATCTAGCAGCTGTAAAGAGTAGGGGAAGTTCCTTGATGCCCTGGCCAAATTTCCCCTACTAACAGAAATACTACTTGGATCTTCCATGAAAAGAGGCCACTAACTTAGTGAACTACGACAGCCAAGCAGAGGATAAATAAATGGAACTAAAATGCTTTTGCTACTGTAAGAAAATCAAACCAAGACTCAGGATTACAAAGAGGCAACCAGGCCTTTGGCTGAAAAATTCAAACAGCATATATTCTTCAAAGAAAAGGATTTATCCAAGTAACAACAAGTCCAGTCTGTGTAAAATTCACAACTCACAGTTCATTTATTTGAGTGACATAAAAACAGTAAGCGCTCTCACTAGATAGCTTCCTCAGGCCTTCAAGAACAAACACACCTTTCCTTTCCTTATATACTACCTTAAAATATTTCAAAATGTGTAATTAACAATCAGAACACTTCTTACATGGTCATGTGTCTAATTTAAATATTTATACAAAAATGCAAAAATAAAAGCAAAGATAAAAATGCAGAAGTAAAATTATAAAAGCACAGCAACAACTTGCTCAATATAAAATGTATAAAAGTTATACAGCACAAATATAAAGCATATAACATGCACTAATTTATGCAGAAATAAAATAATAAATGCACAGCAACAGCTTGCTCAAAACACAATTTAAGAATACAATTTAAGAACACAATTCAAGAATATAGTTCAAAATATGTAAGGGTTATGCAGCACAGTTATAACACATATAACCTGCACTGATTTATAATATAGCCATAATACAACCATAGAAGTCAGAAATCAAATAATTTGAGTTTCTGACTTCACTTTTTCATCTTCCTATTCTTTAGGTAAGGTTTAATAGAGGCTCTTTCATTGAGTCCTCTTCCTTTGTCTGCTCTAAAGGCCATTATCCATCGTGCCTCTCTATTTTCAGTAAAATTTCTGATGTCACCTTCTCTAATACTTGGTACAATAACCTCTATAACTCTGAATTTAAATTTGTGTGTCTCCCCTTCTTGCATAACATGTTTGGAGAGAGCATTATGCTCACTTTTAGTACAAATATTATAAATATGTTCCCTTATATGATCTTTAAAAACTCTGTTGGTTTTACCAACATAGAATGAGTGGCAACACTGGCAATCTGCTAAGAAGACCACATGAGATGTCAAGCAAGTAGCTGCTGAAGTAAATATGAATTCTTGACCTGTATCTGGATGTACAAATTTAATACTGGTATTAATATATGAACAAAATTTGCATTTACCACAGGGCTGAGTACTGTATTCTTTATCTTTATGTGTTTCTGCATTTTTTCCATGACAAAGCAGTCTTTTTAAATTCTTCTTATTTTTATACAAGAAACTGGGTTTTTTGCCTAGCAGACTATTTATAACAAGAGTCTACTGTACGTATGGGCCAATTCCTCATAAACACTTCCCACAGCTCTTTGTTATCACATGTATAAAACAAAGGAATTTTCAATTGTTTATTTACTGAGGTATTGACAGACTCTACAGTGTTTTTCTGTCGCGGTCCATAGTATAGTTGGGCCCTACTATCCCTAAGACTAGTGACATCACTTAAATTTCTCTTGATTTCATTGGTGTGATAGCCCCTCTTTGTCAGCCTCTTTTCTAAGCCAACAATTTCATTCTTGAAGCCTTCTTCTGTGGGGTTCAGCCTTGAGGCTCTCATCCCTTGTCCTTTTCTTAAGTTTCTAAAGACATAGGGCAGGATTCACGAAGGCTTGCATGGAGTCTAAGAGTAGTGTAAGACTCCATGCAGCCTTCGCGATCCAGGAACAGCCCTAAATTCCGTGTAAGAGACCAGCTAAAACGTCTCTTACACGGAGTGGGCGTGGATATGCTAATCACCTCACTTGCAGCCGAAAGGCATGCAAATGAGGTAGATTAGCGATCCAGGAAGCCCAAAGCAGCCCGTGTAAGAGCCGTTTTAGCTGCAGAAATGTACTCAGTTGACAACTGAGTACGTTTCTGCAAAAAACACAATGGAGCCATGTCAGCTCCAAATAAAGAGTGCATATGTGTTAGGCAGCATGCCAATGGCCAAATATGTGGCCATTGGCAAGGTACCCTGATGCAAATATAAGAAATAAATAATTTTTTTTTCCGGCAATCGCCGATGTTTAAACGCAGCGCAGCCCCGCGCAAACGGGCTGCGCTGTATAAAACATAAAAATGAAGGTTATAAACCCACAAATGTGGGTTTTATGCAATACATGGATTTACAATGCAGGGACCAGCAGACCAAAACAACATGGCCACCGTTTAGTGGTTGCTAAGGGGGGAAGCTGAGTCTAAGACATGTAACTAAGCATTAGTAGGCAATCTGATGTAAATGAGTGCTAGGATACTGAATTCCACTGTCACATAGCAAATGAGCACATTCTGAGTAGTGTAAGAGATACATAAGGGGGAGGAATAGAGTAGGAGATAGGTGACATCACAGGGGGGAATGGCAGAAAGAAATGCAGTTCATTGGAGGTTAGTGTTACATGACAGATGTCAGACACATATCATGGAAAGAGGAGTGCCACAAGATAAGCATGGGAAAGTCATGAAATGGAAGGTGTACACTGTTGCCTACACCAAAGTTTCTTGCTGGGCATGTATGCGCACGTGTGCACGCCATGAGGCCCGAGTAGGGCAGTGTGCATGCGTGTAAGGCAGACTGAGCATGTGGGAGCCTGTTGGCAGACTTGTAAGACTGTTTGAGCTGGTGTGCGCGCATTTTAACCCGAATAAGATGATTCTAAACCATGTAAGCATGTGTGCGTGCGTGTATGCCACTGTGAGCATGTTTCTGCTGGTTTGCGCATTGCTCCCCCCTGAGGAAACAGAAAGGAAAAATGAAGCAACAGAATTAGTAGGAAGCTAGCAGGGAATACTGCTGGAGCTAGCAAGTGAAAACAATTAGAAGCAGGCAATTACACAGGCAGAATAGTAGCTCAGCCAAGCACTTAAAACTCTGCAAACAGCAGTGCAGGATGTTTCTCTCAAGAGACACTGCAAGACAGGAGTAAGCTATTAGAAGTGAAAACTGAAAAAGCTGAACTCAGAGCAGAAATGCTAGGGGCTGCCATAGCTGTCATAAGGAGACATAGGCTACTTGCTGAGGGTGGTGACAATGCAAATGGTGCCAGACAACCCACAGTGAGGAGACGGAGAAGAGTGTACAGGCCCAGGGTCACCTACCACGGGTTACATGAGCTGGAGATAGTAGAGCACTATAGAGTGGACAGAGACCTCCTGCAGCAAATTGTCGAGCTGTGCAGGTCACGCCTCACACACAGAACCAACAGAGGGGAACCCATCCCAGTGGAAACCAAGGTATGTGTTGGCCTAAGAATACTAGCAACAGGTACCTTCCAGAGACCAACTGGTGATATTTTATTTTTATTTTTATTTTTTATTTATTTATTTAACATTTGTTGACCGGGAAAGTCCGACTAGGTTCTACAGATCCTGTGTTCAGCGGAGGCCCGGGGAGAAATGCTCCAGAATGATGGGGATATCACAGGCATCAGCCTCCAGGGTACTGCACCAGTTCCTGGATGCCATGTCAGCACATGTCGGTGATAATGTATATTTCCCCAATGCCCGTGAGGTATTGGCCAGCAATATGCGTCTCTTCCAGCAAATAGCGGAATACCCTGAGGTAGTGGGCGCAATAGACTGCATGCACATACACATCAAAGCACCAGCCGGTGAGCGGGGTAGGGCCTACATTAACCACAAGGGCTTCCCCACCATCAACTGCCAGGTCGTGTGTGATGCCCAGGGCATAATAATGAATGTGTGTGCTGGCTGCCCTGGGAGCTACCATGATTCCCATATCTGGCACTTGACGCAGCTGTACCAGACATTTGCCAATGGGGACATCCCACATGGGCACCTAGTGGGGGATGCAGGTTATGCACTGGAGCCATGGCTGATGACACCCATCAGAAATGCACACACACCTGAACAGGAACGCCATAATGAGGCACACGCACAAACACGTAATGTAATAGAGCGTGTGTTTGGGCTGCTCAAGTCAAGATTCCAGTGTCTGGACACATCTGGTGGAGCCTTGCAGTACTCACCAACTACATGTACCCAAATTGTCATGGTATGTGCTATGCTACATAATATGATCTTGCGAAAACAGCTGCAGCAGGACCAGCATAGGGCCGGGCCAAACAGCCCCCCACCATTGCCAAGGCCATCACAGGCAGAGCGTGACTCAGAGGAGGAACAACCTGAGCCTGCCCCAGTAGGCAGAAGGAGGTGTGACCAGTATGCCCTGGCCTTGGCAAAGAGGCAACACATAGCACATACACTGGCTCAGTAGGAACCCTGGGAATGATACCCCTCCCTGACTCACTAATATAATAACAGGGATGCCTAAAATGACATAACCTGCTCTCAAACATGTACAGGGAGTGTAGTATGTGCATCCGACAGAGGCAGCCCTGCAGCACCACCTGAGGCATGAATGCCATGTGTAAAGCAATGTAACACCATGTAGTATATGCACACTTGATGACCCTGACTAACATCCTACCCTCACCAAGCATGATGCCACAATATGACGATGAGATGATCAATTACAATAATTGGCTGAAGTATTGCAGTTAGTCAAAGGGGATCCAATGTGTGCCAGCCTGGGATGAAATGCTGAGCATGACATGATGCTCCACCTGCTAGGGGTGGCGTGCACCTATCAGTCCAGGCCTTATGGATACTGACAAAGTCTGTTGTTACCCACAGCGTGCCCTGAATAGGTAAGGCTCAAAACACAAACCCACCTCCATAGGTATCACAAGGGATAAGAACCTAGATGTAATGCTACCCAATGCCAGAAGTCTAAACAGCAAGATGCATGCAGTCTAAACTCCCCCAGTATGGAGAATGTTGATATCTGTCCTGTAACAGAAAACGGGGTCAAGGCTCACAACAGCACCCTAACACTACCAGGTTACACCTCATACTGTGCTGTACAGCCTCAAAACATGGAACAAGCTACAAAAGGAGGGTGACTAGCAATAATTGCCAAGGATAACCACACCCCCATGTTGGTACCACAACAAGAAGCAGCATGGACTAGCCATGGTCAAGTAACAGTGGTGAAAACTGCCTCCCATTTAATAGCCTGCTACAGACTACCATCCTAACACCAGGAACTGCACCAGGCCTATGTTGGAATACATGAATATATCAAGCCCTCCAAACCACATTATATTGGATGACTGAAAATACCCAGACATAGACTGGGAGCATTATACTAGCTCCAACACTGTAGGACAAAAGTTCCTAGAATCCATAAACCAAAATGCCCAGGAACAACGTACCACTCCCACAAGAGGGGTAAGCATACTGGATGTGATAATCAGCAACATGGGTACTGGATGGCAAGATGAGAAGTGTATCCCTCACTGGTAAGACCAGACCATAGAGTAATCACACTGGATATACACATCCTGACCACAGTCCCTGGCCAGAAAACCACAGTGAAAACATGTGTAAAGCAAAAGTTGCACTCCTCCAAACTGATGTGGAATCCATTAAAGGCCCTGTGCAGGTGCAAAATATGGGCCACACCTCAGAACCTGTTATACAGGCATTCCATTAACACTGCCAGGAATGCTTGGATTATGCAATCCCAAATAAAACCAAGACACAATGCCATACACGCAGGCATCTGGCATGGTGGACTCCAGCCATTACCAAACCATGCAAGAGAATGAGGAAGCTACTACATGATAGAGCAAACATAAAAAGGGAAGTAATCACTGATCAGTAGTATGGCAATAGAATATGTCCACACATACAATCCACTAAGTCCAGCTACAACAAGTTGAATCTGTGAATCTTGAGGCAATGTTACACCTGCCCCAAGTACACAGACAACCCTCAACTCCCCCCAAGAAATACAAATATATGTGAGAGATGCAACCATTTATCCAAACCGGAGGCTGAGCTCCCTCAACTCAGTACTGTCAAAACTAGTCAGAAGGAGAAGGTAACCACACACACCACAAACCCAGTCCCACATAGACCTATCACAACTGCAAACCAAAGACATAAACACAGAAAAACATTCCCGGAGGCCCTAATTACAAACACACCACACCAACAGAGGCCTCCAAAGCAGACACCCAAGCAACCACAACCTCCAAACATAGCACATGCAACACATAGTACACAAAGCTGGTGTGCCAAACAGTCACAGGCCAGAAGGAGAAACAACATGCCTGATACAGTTGTAATAGGTGACTCCATAGTCAGACACACTGCTGTCCTGCTCACCAGACTGAACAAGGGAAAGGGTACAGTAAGCTGCCTGTAGGCTGCTACAATACGCCACATAACACAAGTACGCAGGTCACCCCAAAGCAAGTAGAAATATGATGCAGTCATTGTCCATGCTGGCGTGAATGACCTGAGATGTACCTCCCCGGACTACATGAAAAGAGACATAGATGAGCTCTCCGATTATGTAGTCCAGGCCGGTATGACACTGACCGTTTGCAGCATCCTACCCTCACCAAGAATGATGCCACAGTACAAACACAGAATGATCAGCTTTAACAAGTGGCACAATTACTGGTGTCATTCCAAGGGGATCCAATATCTGTCTGCTTGGGATGTCATGCTTGACAAGCCACGCTGCTGTTCCAGGGATGGCTTGCACCTGTTAACCCTGGGTGTCTGGATATTGGATAAGGCTTTTGCCACCTTCATAGAGCCTTTTGTAGTCAAGGCTGAAAAGACTAACCCACTACCCTAGAAAACATAAGTGGAAAGAAACATAAGGGTAATGCTGACCACTGCTAGACGTGTAAACCTGCATACTCCCGAGGCCCTCCCCAGTATGGAGAACATTGATGTCTGTGCAGTGACAGAAACCTGCAGCAAGCCTCCTGACAGCACACCAGCACTACCAGGTTATACCTCATATCATGCGTTATGGCCCCAAAACCTGGACCAGAACATAAAAGGAGGGGGAGTATTCATATTCCGCACAGACACCCATACGTCCAGGTAACTGACAATGCATGAAGCATCGGAGACCACCCATGTGCAACTAACCATAGGCAAAACTGCTGTACAGTCTGTAGCATGCTACAGACCACACTCTCACACACAGGAACCCCACCCAGCCATCCTGAAGACACTGGACAGTATGAATGTCTCACCAAATACCAAACAAGGTACTCACAAATTACCACATAGGTGGTAATCCAATATGTATGGAAGGAGTAATCATGGACCTAGGGACACAAGTGGACAGTAACCTGTTATGTGACACTCACATTGCCAATGTGGCTAGGAAGACTGTCTATATTGGACACCGTATCATGAAAGGATTCACATCTACATCAACAGAGGTCATTGTGCCCCTATACTGTTCTCTTATCAGACCCATAATCTAGTACAATGCCTCATTTGGGATGTACCTTACCCAACATCTGCAGCAGTTAGAAAGACCTCAAAGGTACCTCACCAAGAGGCTAAAGGGTCTCAAATATATGTCATATGCTGCCTGGCTGTAGACACCCCAGCTGAATGCAGTCACATACTGCCTAAACAGAGGCATTGTATGCCTGTTGTACAAGGCCATGTCCAACACAGGAGTAATGGACATGCTCCACCCCAGAAAACCCAAAGCCATCGGAGCTGTGAGAGTGAGATATGTCAACCTCAACACCTAATGAAATAGGATGTGCTGTAGGGATAGATACATAACCCAGAGGCTCCCTACACCCTGGAACAGAATCCCACTCCATGTTAGGCAGAGCCCCTCACTGACACTCTTCAACAGGAATCTTACCAAGTGGATGGATGATCATAGATGCACACTGGGGGTATTCACTGTGTCACGTCCAGACAGAGGCACAGTAAAGTAAATCATAAATGGCCATAATATTCACATAGCAAGGGGTGGCGAAAGCCACACACACTCTGGCTAGGCTTATAAATGCCCTAGGGCAGATAGCCTAGTATGAACCTATGAACCTATGAAGATACAAATTGTACAGGACACTAAGGATAATCACAAGGCTTTCTTAACTGATGGTAGGAACCTTGTTGGGAATTCACAGATATGCTCTGAATCACTCAAATATTACAAACAACATACCAAACACACACACATATTGCCAACATCCAACCTGACAGGTGCAGTGTAAACCCCCCCCCCCCAAAAAATGCAAAATATCTATCCCAGCAGACTGCTGGCCCCCTGACATCGCAGATGCTGAGGTAACAGCCAGCATATACAAAGCAAAACACACAGCAGCATTGGTATGAGATGGTGTCCTGGGCTGAGTCCAACATGGACTCCAAGAAGAATGGAATGCCAAATCACACTACTGCTCAATGTCAGCCTTACCACAGGATATGTACCCAAAGAGCAGTGTACAACAACAGTGGTCCTTCTCAACAAAGGTGTTGCCTGAATGGATACTGCAAACTACCACCCCAGAATCCTGACAAGCTTGGTCTGCACAGCTATGGAAAAGATCAGCATGTACCGCAGACATAAAGATATTGGGGACCTACCGACACCGGACCCTATCCAGTGTGGCTTTCTTAAGTGCAGATCCTGCCCCTTACACATGTTTGACTCATTTGATACAGTCATTAAGGTCACTGATGAGGGCAATGTGGTCCACACAGCGTAGCTGGACCTTGCAAAGGCTTCTGTACAATACCCCACGTGTTCATTACAGATAAGCTCACCAGCTTAAATATAAACCCCTATGCCAGTAGAGGGGTTGCAAACCACACCAAGGACAGAACTGACATGGTCAGACATGCTGCAGCCATGTCAGACTACAAACCAGATATAACTGGCATCCCACAAGGCTTGGTCCTGGGACCTCCCTCGTTTGGTATATATGTCCCATGGGTACAGGCCAACATGGAAGGACTGTGTCTGAACAAGTCTGCAGAGGACTACAAACTGGCCACCATATCTGACCCTCCAGCTGACACACGCATCCCACAAAAGGGCCACATAGAAACAGACAACTGGTGCCATAGCCATGTTAGCAAACTAATTGCAGAAAAGTGTATAGTCAACCCCTGTGGATATACAGTAAGTGCCCACCAATTACCACATAGGTGTTAACCCATTAAGTACTTAACATGTAATGAGAGACCTGGGGACACAAGTTGATAGATATCCTGCATTGGACAAGCATGTGGCTGTAGTGTTTACAGAAACATATCATATACCCACATAATCATGAAGGTTGTCAGATCTAGATAAGGGGAGGTCATTGTGGCTCTGCAGTCATCCTTCATCAGCGTTACAATTGACTACAATAGCCCCTGTGGGATGTACCTCAGCAGACACCTCCATGAACTGTAAAGTCCCCAAAAGTACCTCACCAGGAGTATCAAAGATCTTGAACAGATGCCATGTGTTGCCTGATTAAACAAACAGCAGCTCCACACACTGCCATACTGCCCACCCAGAGGCAAGCTGTGCCTGATGTATAAAGCCATGTCCAAGCTGGAATCAATGAACATGCTGCACCTTGTACAATCTGAATGGCAGTGAGCTATACACATGAGAGTCCTGAACCCCAGCACTGACATACATAGGACAAGCTGTACTGAATGATCCATAACACAGAAGCCACCCCCACTCTTGAGTAAACTCCCAGTACAGGTTAGCCAGAGAGTCACTCATCGACTCTCCTCAAGAGGAATCTTGATGAGTGGATGGGAGATGGTAGGTTTACCCTGGGTATCACTGTTATGTCATGGGTAGACAGAGGCACAGTATACTAACCACGACATATGTCATGGCAAACTCCACTTACAATGTGTGTCGAAGGACAAACATACTCTCCGACTAGCATTAGAAATGGCCTAGGGCACATCGCTAGTGTTTGCCAATGTACACCTATGTTGTGGAATACACTACCAATGTTGGACAAGCCTGGTGTAAGTAGTTCATATCTGAACATATTGCAACATGGTCAGATGTGCACAATTGGCCCCTAACCAGGCTGTTGTGCTCAGTATGGAAATGTAAAGCGGTGATAGGACTAAAGCCCAGGATACTGTCCACCACAGTGAAAGTACTGAGCCAGTACACTATACGGTACTACAGTGTTAGGTCAGTATGAAAGGATGTTGACAACTGTATGCAAAGTATCCCATGCAAACCCTGCAGGCACAGTATAATCCTTGTTGTGTTCAGACACAAAGCAGTTGGACAGTAACTACACAACATGACACACAACACACAACCATAAACGTGAGATATTGTTGAAGTTCATACTCATCCACAAATGTGGTGGGCTGCAGAGTTCAACATATGGAAAGCTCACACTGGGCATGCTCGCGCACTTTGATAAATGAGACATATGTCAGACAACATGCCATGGAAAGCCTGAACTGGGCATGCTCACACACTTAGGCCAAATCTCAGTTTAGCAGTTGGCCACACATATCTGGTATTTGTATGTGTTATTCCAGGAACCAACCACATTACAGCAATCTGCCCAGTGCACACAGTTAAATGACTACAGAGACATAAGTGATATAGTGGATACCTCTCATATTCAAACATTTTCCACAGATACACAAGTTGTTCATAGAAACAGGGAATGCTATGGCAATAAAGACCTGCAAACAGTCTATCAGTAACATATATTGTGCATCTGACAATTAAACATATGGGTATAGAGGTCAACACTAGGCTGTTTGCCCTAGGGAATGACAGCTTAGCCAGAGTGTGCTTGGTGTCTGCCTCCCCAGTACAGTAGGCTACTGTGCCACTGTAAAGTAGGTCACATAAGGCACCGTGTGAGGCTAGTGTGCTGTGCCTCTGTCAAGCAGGGACACAGTGGAGATCCCAGGGGTTGAATTTGCTAAGCCACATCCATGTTGTTGGTGTGTGCTGGAAGAGGGTTGGTGAGGACCTCTAACAGTAAGTGGGCATCAATAACAGACTGAGGGGAGCCTTATCTGCATTGTCTGGACAATTTCACTGTCAACACTTTGTCGTGATGATTATGAGGGATTGAAGTGTCGTGCCAGTACTGTGCAGAGATGTCCTCCCTCTGTGGGCTACTGCTCTGCAATGTATTAGCTCACTCTGTCTGTTGGACAGCTCATATATGGCTGGTGTACGCCTGACAGGTGTCCTGTTGTGGAGGAGTCATGGGTATATTTGGGATAGCATGATCAATGCAAACCTTCCACATGCTCATAGAATGCAATTGTCAAGGGTTATGCAGAGTGGCCTGTATACTCCCCCAGCATGGGTCCTTTGAAGTCTTCCACCCCACTCTTCACAGGTGTAAAGTCTGCTTTTGATAAATACACTTTGTTTGCAGTGACAACCTTGCCTGGGGGTGGGGATGGGATATGGATGTCCAGGGAAAGGTGGGTATGGTCAGATATCAACAATGGTGGTCTACCTCTGGTGTGGAACAGTGAGTACCCATGTTGCAGATGGTCAGGTGCAATATGTATTCCCCCTTGTGGCTGTGGTGAGTGGCTCTGCCATAGCACATGAACAGACAAATTGTAGTGGCTGTAGGGTAATGTTGTAGAGGCCTGAGTAGTTCCCACACACAATATACCTGTACCTGACGTTAACAACTGGAATGGTGTATGTGAACACCTGCATATCTTGGCACTGTTCCCAGGGAAGCAAAGTGTGTGTCCTGGATGTGGGAGGGGTGGTCCGAACTGGTTGTGTTGTGTGTTACAGGTCCTGTGGTCACGAAGCATGGTATAGAACATAACCTGCCAGTGCTGATGTGCATATCTGACCCTGACGTAGGTGGCTGCAAATGCATATATATGCTATCCCCCACATGACAGGTAGTACTAGATGTACATACCTCTGTAGAAATAATGATGTCAGCACCCTATAAATACTGCAGGTGCAAAACAGATGCCCAGTAATTCGGATTGTGCGCTCTGCTAATGTGTCTCCCTCAAGTGTCATAATATAGTTAGGTAGGGGTTTGAATCCTGCAAATGCTCAGTGCGTGTCTGTGTGTGTGGGTAAGCGGGGTTGGTGTGTGTGCAATTCTGTGTGAGGGAAATGTCCCTTTTGGCAACTGGGAAAACACACTACAGGATGCACATTCCCCTTTCTAAACACTGATGATGTCAGCACCCTATAAGTACAGCAGGAGAAGGGAAGCTTCCCAGTAATGTGAATAGTGCGCTTTGCTAATGCATCTGTCTTGAGTGTCATAACATACTTAGGTAGGGGTTTGAATCCTGCAAATGCTCAGTATGTGTGTGGAGGGGGTTTAGTGTGTGTGCAATTCAATGTGAAAGAAATGTCCCTTTTGGCAACTAGGAACACACACTACAGGATGCACATTCCCCTTTCTAAACAGTGATGATGTCAGCACCTATAAGTATAGCAGGAGAAGGGAAACTTCCCAGTAATGTGAATAGCACGCTCTGCTAATGCATTTGTCTTGAGTGTCATAACATAGTTAGGTAGGGGTTTGAATCCTGCAAGTGTGTGTGTTTGGGTGGGGGGGTTAGTGTGTGTGCAATTCTGTGCGAAGGAAATGTTCCTTTTGGCAACTAAGAGAACACACTACAGGATGCACATTCCCCTTTCTAAACAGTGATGATGTCAGCACCCTATAAGTATAGCAGGAGAAGAAAAACCTCCCCGTAATGCAAATAGCGCTCTCTGCTAATGCGTTCGCCTTCAATGTCATAACATAGTTAGGTAGGGGGTTGAATCCTGCAAATGGCAAGTTTGTGTGGGGGGGTTATTCTGTATGCAATTCTGTGTGAGGAAAATGTCCCGTTTGACAACTAGAAGAACACACTACAGGATGCAAATTCCCCTTTCTAAACAGTGATGATGTCAGCACCCTATAAGTAAAACAGGAGAAGGGAAGCCTCCCCGTAATGCGAATAACGCACTCTGTTAATGTGCTCATCTTGAGTGTCATAACATAGTTAGGTAGGGGTTTGAATCCTGCAAATGGCAAGTGTGTGTGAGGTGGAAGTAGGATATGTGAGAGAACTGACCCTTTTGCCAACCAGTACAACACACCAGCTGCTGCATATTCCAATCTCTACACAGAGATGATGTCAGCACCCTACAAGTACAGCAGAAGAGGGCAAATCTCCCAGTAATGCATATAGCATACTGCTACTGCTTCTCTCACTACTGTCATAGCACAGTTAGTTATGGCTTTGAATTCCACACATGCCACGTGTGTTTTTGTCACACAGAATGCCCATGTGTGTGGGTTGTTGTTCACAATAATGCATGACATCGATTAAACCAGTAATGGCAATGGACACAGATGATGTATGTGTGTGCCAAATACACATATGTACTTGTGACCTTCAATAGTTCCCATATCTGATGCCTGCCACATGTGAATACATGGTATTTGCACTGGATAACATTATGACTGTGGTCTTTTGTGCGGGTGGTGCATGTGGTATGTGTATATACAGTGTGAGATGTATATGGTATCATCCTAGCAGCGAGGGATACACATCTGGTCTGGGGCATATAGTCTACATGTTGTTGATGAACAGGTGCTGCATGTTCTCACCTGTTTTGGGAGTGGTAACAAGTTGTTCCATAGCAATGCAGTGACTACATGCTAGGAACCTTTCAGCTAGGGTGTTGTAGCTACAGTAATTCATCAGCATTCAGTAATACGTCAGCATTCCTGGTGACGGTATGATGCCAACCAAGGTCAGGGTCATACCAGCCTGTGCCACATGCTCAGAGAGCCCTTCCATGTTCCCTATCATGAAGTCCAGGGAGGAACATCACAGGTCAGCCATAGTGGCATGGACAATGACTGAGTCATATGTGTCCATGCCTCTCACTGATCTGTATTCTTGTGTTATGTGGTGGACCATAGTGCCCCACGGGCATATCATTGTGACCTTCACCTTGTCCAGCCTGGTGAGCGGGACCTCACTGTACCGGACAATAAAGGTACCTAACACAACTGTAGTAGGTGTGTTGTCTAGCCGTACAGGCTGTGACTGTTTGGCACACAGGATTTGTGTGCTATGTGTTGCACGTGCTGTGTTCCGGCTTAACGTATGCCTGTGTGCCAGCCGCAGAGGTGTCTGCTGCTCAGGCAGGAAGCTATTCTGAGGCTCCACGAATGGCCCAGTGTGTTCACATGTTTGGATTGCTGTCAGTGTAGGTCTACATCAGACTGGTATTGTAGTCACTGTAGTATTTCATGCCACCTGACAGGTTATGCCAGTACTTGGTTCAAAGTGCTTAGTCCCCAGTTTGGCTATGTGGTTGTATCTCATACATGTGTTGTACGTCCGTGTGTAGGGGAGAGTGTTGACTGTGTACATGTGGCAGCTGTGACTTTGCCACATGACCCACATATTCCACAACTGTACCATAGAAGTGACTGACAAGTGACCTTTGCACATGTTACCATTGTATTGTGATTGCCATGGTGATTAACAGCACATAGGGCCAGTGGGGAACAAGGTACAGAAGGTGAGTATGTGAGGGTGTAGTGCCTGTGATTAGTTAGCACTGGCATATATGACTGCTCACGTGGACAGATGCCAGGTAAGTCATATGCAATGTGTCACAGGCAACGTACATATGAACAGGACAAACAGTGACGTTCTGTCAAGTGAGACATGGACATACATATAGTAAGCTATGCAGATGTCACTAGGAGTCCACAGAAGCTCTGTAACTCTGCATTGCAGGTGGGATCAGTGTTCCAGGGTAACTGCAAGCAAACATGCATGCAAACAAAGCTACAGTAAGCAGGGCTGCATGTAGTGCATTGTACAACAAACAAGCTGTACCACTTCCAGTAGGTAACAGTGCAAATATGCAGGCACTATACACATGTACATGGAAATATACAGGTCAGATGGCTAGGGTCCAGTCTCAGCGCACACAAGTGTACAGACCATGTACCGTCAGGATGTACAATAACTGGATGGAAACCCATGTGCTCATACCTGCAGTAATACACATGTCAAATAACAGACATTGAGCCTTCACTCAGTGGTTCCATACTTAGTAGGATGTATGCTACCTGTCCTGCCACCACAGTATCCCTGACATTTATGGGGACTCTCCCTCCTGTGAAAGTTAGTTTTGTGTGTTGGGGCTGTCTAGCATGGTATGAGATGTGAGCTTGCAGTGCTAGGGTGCTCCTGTGTGTCCTGTACCAGTCGTGTAGTACTGCACACATATCAACATCCTCAAACATCCACATTACAGAATCCAGTGTGGGCAACATGCCACTTGCAGTTTACATGTCCATCATTGCGTATCAATACTTTCATTACCTTATCCCCTGTGCTACCTATGTATGTGGCCTTCTGTTGACATCCTTACCACCAGTATGCAAACATGTGCAGATGATACACTATGGTACTTCTAAAGACAAGCTTCTGGAGAATTTCCCCCCGGGCCTCCGCTGAAAACAGGATCTGTGGAACCTAGTCGGACTTTCCCAGTCAACAAATGTTAAATAAATAAATAATAAAAAAATAAAACTTACCATGGATGTAGACAACAGTACATAACAATCATACCCTTACTGCATCAGGCATGCTGTGATATACCCACAATTATATCAGCACACAGTACTGTTAACAACATGATACTATTACTACACGTCTATGTAGTCACCCTGTGCATCAGCAACATGTTAACCTGTACCTGCACTGATGTTACAGATTGCAGGAGGTGGCACAGTTTCATCATATGCACAGGGTGTGAACTTGGTATGCCTGAGTCTGCCACTGATACCACCAATTGACATGTATGTGTATGTGTGTTGGTGAGGGACAGCAGTACAAGGTGGGGCAATGTTGATGCAGTGTGTGCGTGTATGTGGTAGCCCTAAGTGTTGTCAATTTGCATGTGTGTATGGATGCGCACAGTTCCACCTCATGGCTGCCATATACTTGTGTTTGTGGACAGCCACAGACTGTACCTGCCAGGTCATACAGATCAGTGTCTCTAGCCACGGACATGGTACCTGTACTTTGCAGGGGTGCTACGGACCATATCCAGTACCAATCCAGACTGGGTACTGTCATCAGAAGCAGGTGTTCATTGACTGGACACAGATCCCTGTTGGGCCTGTCAAGAGCCACGTGCACGTGGTCTCCTGGAGCGGTCTGATGACAGCACAGACCCAGTATTGCTGGGGCTGCTGCTGGCACTATGGGGGTGGCCGCGGCCCTGTTGTCATCCGCGACGACTGCCAGCTGCTGCTGTTGCTGGCATTCGCCCACATCGATGCCTCAACCATCCACCATCGCCCTGGCTCATGGACATGTAGTTGTGGAACCGATCTAATATGTCCCCACAACGCCTGTCTATGACATCGGTGAAATTACGGATGGCAGCCGCAATGTCACGCATACTGTCAGTCATGGCTGTGTGACATGCTGTCAGTTCCCTCAGACCCTGTCTGGTGTACCATTCCATACGTGACTGTGCCTGTATGACAGCCCGAAACATAGCTGAGGTTGTAAGACCTCTGTGGGCACATCTGACAGGGGCAGTACGCCCACGGATGCTCCCACGAGAACCCCTGGACATCTGTCTGTGTGGTACCATCTCAGGGCCATGCCCATGGCTGCTGTGTGGGGAAGCATGTGCCACAGATACCACATTACCCTGGTCAATGCCCACTGTACCCTGTCCATCACCTAGGTACATTGGTGACAAAGGTTGTATTGGCAGGATAACTGTGCGCATTGATGGGGTTGACAGCTGTGTACTGTCAATTGGCTGACCAATGACGGACCCTGGCATACCTCCCTGTGGCATTACACAGATGTCATCATTATCAGTACCAATGGCACCTGATTCAGGTTCCCTGCTGCATGACACCAGAGCAGCACCAGAACCTGTGGGAGGGAAACAGGAAACACAGTTTACAATGTATACACAATGTTACCAGTGATGCACACATGCACAGGTGCACACATGCACACATGCACACATGCACACATGCACAGGTGCAGACATGCACACATGCACACGTGCACACGTGCACACGTGCACACATGCACACACGCACAGGTGCACACATGCACACGTGCACACGTGCACACGTGCACACATGCACAGGTGCACAGGTGCACACATGCACACCTGCACACATGCACACATGCACACATGCACACATGCACACATGCACATGTGCACACGTGCACACATGCACACATGCATACTTGCACACAGTTGCACACAATCGCACACTTGCACACTACTCAGTATGCGAGATATCAACTCACAGACACAGACACACCTGCATGCATACACAGAGCACTACTTAGTGAGCCTAATATTACTATTAATATCAAGACTATTAAAGGTATTGTTAATACACACTCACCAGCATGGATAGGCTGCATTGCTGTTACACCGGAGGGATCTGCACAAGTGAGGAAATTAATGTCAGTGGGCACAACTGTGCCATTGTTACTGAGTATGATACAGGTCAGTAGTAAAACAGTTGCCTTTCAAAGATCAGCTGCTGATATTGAGAATATCACAGTTACACTTTAAATACTATGATGACAGCTACAAACCAAGGACACACCTCACACATGCATTAACTACCAGTGTACACAACAGTCAACTATACATATGGCATATTACCTGCACGCTCGTAGTCTTGCTGCTGTGTGGCTCCAGCCTCCATCATAATGCAGGTCTGCTGCTGTTGTTGTTGTTGGCGGGCTGGAGCCACAACACTTATGAGTAGTCCCTCCAATCTGGTGAGTGGGGGATGTATAGCCACCCCACCACCTGTGACAACCTGTTGCCTGTGGATATCCAACGCACGCTGATGGACATTTCTGATTAAATCACTGCAGTGATGTCGTACCTGCTCATATGTCCTATTATGCGTGCCTATGTCATTTACCCGACGGACCAGGTCTTGCCACAGTGCAGCCCTCTCCTGCTGATTCTGGCTGGTGCGGGAAAAGAGTATTGCATAATCCCGCATCAGGCTCTGGTGTATCTCCTCATCCTCAGCTGCAGAGTACGCTGGATTGCGCTGGTGAGCCATGGTCCTGAAAAAGGAAATAACATGACATCAGCAAAATATGTCAGCAGAATTTGGCACACATACTACACATGCTACTAAACTGTTGTGATACAACATATCTCACATATATAGCATCTGTCTGTCTATTGGTGGATACACATGTAAATGGCCAGGTATCAGTGCTCAGCCAACAACAGTGCAACAGTACCTGGCACACTCCATATGACATACTACCAAACCCCAGCAGTCAGAACACTGATTCAGTTCCAAAGCACCTACTCACTCTGGGGGTTTGTATCGAGGTACTGTATGGGGTACATCATCAACTACTGTGAGCTGACCACAAACTAATTGCCCTGGATATACATATCCCACCTCCACCACCAGCACAAACGACTACAGTGAATAACATTTCAAATGCAAACTTTACACTTCGTAACACTGGCATGGTATCCTTTAAGCCCACTGGGCCAGTGGAAGACACAACCAACAATGCTGATCCCTTCACAAATGATTTCTACGGACATCTCCAAGAATGCATGGATCATGCAATCCCATATAAGACCAAGACACTCTCCACAAAGGGTAAGCATCCTGTCTGGTGGACCCCAGCCATAGACAGATTGTATAACAAAAGATGGAAGCTACTGTAAGACAGAGCATAATTCCATAAAGGGAAGGCATGTCTGATCAGCACTAGTAAGGAGCTATTTTCTCTCATACAAACATCCATGGGCAACTTTGAGAGGGAAATCAATGGGGACACTACAGATAACCACAAGGCCTTCTTCAGTTATGTTAGCAACCTGGTCAGAAACCCTCCAATATGCTCATAGTTAGCACACAACAACATATAATTCACTGAACCCACAGATATTGGCAACATTGTGGCAGACAGGTTCAGTGCAAGTTTCCCCCCTCCCTCTCCCCCAAACTAAGACATACTTATCCCAGCTGACTGTAACCTCCCTGTCATCACAGATGTCCAGGTGAGAGCCGCCCTCAGAAAAGCAGTAAACACAACATGAATTGGACCTGATGGTATCCCCAGTTGCATGCTACATGAACTCCAAGAGGAGCTAAACACACATATAGAAGTGCCATGTAACACTAGCCTGACTACAGGATATGTACCTGTACACTGGCGTACAGCAGCAGTGGTTCCACTCCATGAAGGAGGCACCTCTACATACCAATACAATACAACACAATACAATACATTACAATGCAATACAATACAATATGCTACTGCCCCTGGGACTACAGCAGCATGCTGTTCTGCTACCCTGACCATTGTGACACATGTGATGTGATGGTACCTGCTCCTGTCAAACAGTTACACAGGGTGACTCATATGGCATATTACCTATCTGACTAACATTCACCAGGGGTATGTGTGACATGTACTCATGGGGAGTCTTGCTTCTTAATGCTGTGTGGTTTATTGCAGGGTATGTCTTATCTGTGGGTAGGAACCTGTACCTCCGCCATGTGCTCTCTACTGCAGTGTCACGGACGACACACAGCAGTCATTTAGGTGTTGGATGGTATGAGGTGTTACTATGGTTGTTGGACATCTGTCATGGGTGTGACTTAAGTATGTAAATCCAGGAGTGGTAACCTCTATGTGGGTAGTATGTGTGTACTCTGTGGTGTTGTCAGTCACTGTGCATTGGTAATGTGTTTGAGTGCATTGTCACAGTGTTGTACATGTCACTGTGTCCATCTCCATATCTGTAGCTGTCATGTGAGGTACATACCGTGGCAGCCATTGTGTGGTGTGGAGGGGTACACTGACCTACATGTCCATAGCTGACACACCATGTCTGCTGACACATACCATGTGCAGGTATTCCAGGAATAGTGTGCCACTGTGAATATCATTGGGGGGACTATTGTACACATTTATGACCCTGTTCACCTCTGACACATGCAGTGGTGGGCAGCCAATCACATATCTGGTGGTTACTGGTGTAGGTGATTTGAAATGGGGTATGGTACTCCAGTTTGGACACTGGTGTTCACTCCATGCCTTTGTCACCAGGCACCTGTTGCAATACATCTGTACACATGTGCCTCACTCAGAATATATATACATCTCTCTCTCTCTCTCTCTATATATATATATATATATATATATATATATATATATATATATATATATATATATATATCTATATCTATATGTATGTATATATATATATATATATATATATATATATATATATATATATATATATATATATATATATATATATATATATATATATATATGTCTGTATACATATACACATATATATATCGATGTACATATATTGCTATGAATATGGAGAGGGGGTGTGACAGAGGGGTGAGAGTGACAGAGGGGTGGGACAGGGGAGTGTGATCGTCATATACAGTCATATCTGTAGATAGTCAGATCTGTCTGTCTATGTATATGTATCTACATATATCTATATCTGTATGTGTGTATTACATATATATGTTTGTACATATTCTATCTATCTACATCTGTCTATGTATTCCTACATCCCTCTTTATGTATGTATACATATATGCATATTTTATATATATATATATATATATATATATATATATATATATATATATATATACATACATACATATATTGACATACATATGTATCCATATGATATATAGGTATATCAACATGTTTGTTCACAAAACTGTATACACACACTAACATACTGCTAAACATACATAACTGTGAAACCTACTTTGTACATTGCACTACAACCTACATTCAACCTACATTGATATGTGCACATAGATGCCCTCACATACATATGTATGTACAGCCTTCACTGATAGTTGCTGTATGTCCCCTGCCCTATGCACATCTTCATATACATATGGATACAGACCAATGACACATATGGAGGGTTCACAGTATGTAGACTTTTAAAGTATTACTTTACATTACCTGTGTTTGTCACAACTGCTTGTGTTGCCATCTGGTTTGGTGTCCTGCTGCTCCAGTTGCCAGTTGTCAGCTTTGAAGTGGTTGTTGCTGACAGGTTTTGTTTGTGTATGTTTTTCTTTTTTTTTTTTCTCTCATTCTCTCTCTCTCTCTCTCTGTCTCTCCCTACCTCCACAGGGTGCAATGAAAGTATTGCATGTGTTGACTGGGAGTACAGCATGCTTTTGTAGGTATCTGCATATGTCCATGTGATGGCCTCTGCACTAATTGTTAGCCAGCATTTGCTAATTGCAGGCAGCCAGTTGTGTACTGATTGCAGTTCTCACTGTGATTCCAGGACAGTGCTATAAAAAGGTATGTGAGATAGGCGTAGCCCTTTCAGAGTTTAAGGGCAGGGCCATGCTGGTATGCTGTGGACACTGTTATGTGAGTGTAAAGGTTAGTATCCCTCTCATATTTCTGGCTGTGTTGTAGATTAACATTTCTCCATTCATTTCTCCAGTTTCCTGTACTAAGTGTGTATGTACACTGACACCTAAGACTACTACTACTGTTAATGTGGGTGTGTGTGCTTTCCTGTGGGACATGTGGTGTAACTGGTATATAGCAGTGGCTTGTGCACTTTGTTGCTATGGCTTCAATATTTGCCCTTTACATTCACTACTTGTATGCCTGCTAGGTGTCTTGACTGTAGTGTGTTGCTGTGGCTTTCCTAATTTCCATGTACATTCACACCTTGAAATGCTTGCTATATCTGCTAGGGTGTTACTTCATGCAGTGTGGTCTGGCCATGGTGTGGGCCTTGACATCTATTAGGGTATTTGAGTATGCTGCTGAGCAGGCCCCAGAGACTCTCAGGTGCATCTGTTATCTGCCTCATGGAATGGTACATATCAGTGGGGTACACCCATTAAATTGTCTGGTATTCTGCAGTTGTGACTGTGGGATAGCATGAGCATATGTATTACTACACTATTTCTGCCGTGCAAGTGGTGCATACTTTCAGTACTTCATAGTTACCATTGCATGTGTTGTAACACCTTTCTGCCTACTGTTTGTACATTTCACAGGGAGTCTGTGGGGCATCCCTGTAACTCAGTCACTGTTGCTATGTCCAGGCTCTTAACTATTCAAATATGGCAGTGTCAGACCTCTGAAGTGTACACATATTTGCAGGTTGTCCACATTTTTGCCTCATATTTTGGTCCATATCTCATAAACAGCTTTTTCTGGCAAATCACTCTGGGCTCAAGTCAGACTATAGTGTCAAACATTTCAGTTTCAGACTTCATACCCTTCCAAACATCCAACAAAATGCAGAACCTGTTACTCTCTCAACTGTCTAAGTTTGTTGGAGCATTATTTGGAATGTGTCCCTGTTTTTGGGCCTTTGCTCCACATTTTTTATTACTTAGTCCAGATGTGTTCCTGTAAGAGGTTGTGGGGTATGGGCAGTGTTTATCCTGCTGTGAGTATGTGTGTGGCTTGCAAGGTGCTACAGTGACATTATTACCTACTAGCTACCAACTAGCATGGCTGTTTCTGTTCACACACTACTATTATAGCAATCCACTACATTTGACAGTTAATATACATGACATGCTTTGTGTACTACACATCCTATATTCCCTTAACATTCATTCCTACTATTACATGATACATTTATTGTAGCGCAATGTTCTTATATAACAGTCATGGCTTAGTGGTAAGTCATGCAGACTACTGTTTCCAAGGTCCTGGGCTCGGGACTGACAGTGGGATTTTATTTTGCTTTTGAGCAGACTACAGGACTTGTCATTCAGAGTGACTAAGGCACTTTTAAGCAGTTGTAACTGGGTTAGCGCTGGTTTGCGTGGAGCTCACGCATGCGCACTGGCGTTTAGCTCCGCACACACAAGCGCACACCCGCTTACAACTGCTTAAAAGTGCTTACTCTTGCGCACACCCGCGCTAATTTCTTTGAAAGAAATGAAAATGGGGAGACAGGAAAGTGGTAAAAAAGGGGACACAAAGAGGGTAAGACAGTAGGAAAACAACTCGGGTTTTGCAGGAGGGATGTAGGTAAGGCCCATAGCTGCCCATTTCTTCATCAGCAACAGCTGTGCATATGTTTGTAATTTGGTGTGACATTTGAAACCTTCCACCCCTGAGAGAGGTGTAAGGACAACAATAATACTTGTTGTACAGCCAATTGTAATTGACAGTTTCCATGTCCAGCAGACATGTGTGCGAATTGGGCAGCTATGTATGGAGCGTAATTTTTTTGTGGGTACAGAGTGCCCTTTTTTTTTTCAGGTGAGAGTGGTATGTCAGATACGGGAAGTCGGTATAGCTGGGGAGGTAGGTTGGGTAGGTTAACAGACAAGACAAACAAGACGCATACAGGGGCGGTGTATGACATATGTGGGGGGTTACACAATTGACGGGGACGGATGTTTGGATATCTAGAGCCCATGAGCCCACAGATGGCAACAGTGGAACTGATATCCCCACCCATGGGCAGTTGCCACTGTGCCTTCACGGCCCAGGATGGGGCTGTGCTGGGGGCTGTGTAGGCTGGGCAGCAGGCACGCCCATTAGTTGTGCCACCTGTACCTCAAGCTGGCGTAGGGGCCCAAGAACAGATTCCCGGATCTCCCTACGCACCACAGTCCGGACATTTTGGAGGGTGAGTGGATGTTCTCCTCCGGCCACACTTGCAGAGGGTGGACGAGCCCCATCCCCTGCAGCGCTTCCACCCACAGGTGGCAAAGGGCCACCGGAGGAGGGTCCGGCCTGGGCACTACTGCCAGGTGCACTCGCCAGCTGAGGTGGGAGAGGTGGGTCCGCTGGAACCCGCCTTCCCTATTGTCCTGTGTTTTGCATTATGTCATGACAGTTTGGGTTAGTAACATACAATACCATTCACAATTAGTTGTAACAGCATGCATTAGTATTCCCATTAACCAAACACCCAGATATTCAAACCATTGAACAGCAAGCATAACACATGCATATTTTGAACAGCAATACACAGTCCAACAACATGCAGGGTTGATTGATGGCAACAGGCCATCAGGTTTGGATGTATGAACAGGGCAGATGCATCAACGTACATGCAAATATGTATGAACCAACAGGACAAATGTCCAGGGGTGTTAATAGTGATTGCACATACCAATTTCACGTGGAATGGATTATATGTGGTTATAGGGTAGGGTGAAGAAAATTTAATTAACAACTTCAAATACCAATACATATGCTGTACATTTCTAATAGCTGCAGATATATACACACTACAGTTCTACCTACAGTTTCCTATGTAATAACTACTTCAAGGTGGTGATAGGAATGTTACTGCTACATCAATATACATTTTCATTTTTATTCATACACATTCATATCTGGCTCTGTTCAGCTACATCATCCTGCTACATTTGCTTTATATAGCTATAGACAACTGTGGATGTTTGGTATTTCAGACAACCATACTATCTGCATATTGCAGACTGAGAGCAACATATCCAGATTTTGGGATACACATTCCAGCTGTGGTAACATTTTCAACACGTTTTGCAGTTTGGTTCTGCTTGTCACATTCATTTCATTCTGTACTGACTGCAGTATACATTATTCAGGAGTTATTACTACTTTATTGGTGGATTCATAACTCTTTCGCACACTCTCCCACTTGTTTTATTTTTACAATTCAGGATGGTACTTAATTCTAGGCTTTATTGACATGTTTTACCTGTATTTATTACAATCCTTTCCAACAGTCTCACTTCTGTCATGTTTCTGTATTTCAACAGGGATATATTTCACACGTGTTTTACTCAGCTTCTGCAGCTGTACTTTTCAGCCTGCTGCAGGTTATGTACTATTATATTACAGGTGGGACATCTTTATTTCAGACTTTATTTCAGACTTTTTCATTTTTCTGTTTGGATTACAGACTGCATCACACTTTTGTAATCAAGCAATACTTGCAAACCCTCTTACACTGTTACTTGAACATTTTATTACTTAGTGACTACACTGCACTCTTTTGCTAACTGTCATACTTTTATATTTATTTACAGTTACAGAGAGAGGATTACTGACCTGCCTGGTGGTGCAACTGCGCCAGCCTATCACCATAGGCTCTACGGTTCACAGAACGGACTGCAGCTGTAATATAAATAAAGTAATATTGGAATACACATCTCCATAATATCAGCTAGGTTAATTTCTTACATAAATAATTAGATGTAACTTACTCAGTAGTGGGGCGTTGGGCATTTGCCGGGCCTCCTGGATCCAACGGTTCAGTTGGTCCTGCTTGCGTCTCTTCAGGTCCGCATGGTGGTGACGGACCTGCTCACCAGTCCTTGGTATCCCTGTGGCACTGGTGAGATCATGAGCCAACCGGTCCCACGCCTCAGCCCTATATGCTCCCCACAGGACCTGGCCCTGCATGAGTTGGGTCTCATGATTGTGGACAAGGAGCCAAACCATATATTTGGACTCCTCAACGCCCCACCTCTGTGCTCGAAAGCAACTACCCTCACCTACACCTGACATTCTGGCTGCAAGTTGGTTCTACAATCAGTTATGCTGTGTATTCCCGCCTATGGGGCTTATATATGCCATTTTTCCCGCACTTATCTGTGATTGGCCATTTTGGAATTGTATCAGCTTCACACAACCTGCTTTGTCATGCTCCTCTTTCTATTCATTCCTATATATTTTCTATTACTGCATTCCTAAGTGCAGCTGTCATGGCTTAGTGGTTCAGTACCTTGACTATGGTGCATGGTATCCTGGGTTCGAATCTGGCCACTGCTTTTTATATTTTATGACTGTCTACACAGGCTAGGAGGTGTGTCTGTGTAAAGGCAGTTTTGTTACAGCTTGCTCAACGTTGCCCATCGGTTAGCTTGTTGGCGTGGTGCGCAGCTCCGCGCAAACGGGTTACGCTGGTTTACGCTTCATTTGGCTGTCAGCACGCATATTACGCTCAGCTCAGCTACGGGCACACAGTTTCAGCGTGTTAAACCACTGCTCACCTACGGGCACTCATTTTACACCTGTTAAACCACTGCTCACCTACGGGCAGATGCACTCAACTTGTTAAACTGTAGCTCAGCTATAGGCACATCTGACATTTTTTATTATTTTGTTATCTCACATTTCTTCAAAATAAATGGCCCATTTCATTACATTTTACATAAAATATAATTTTATATGTGTACATATATGTCTGGGACTTGTTTCGTGCTTATTTCACTCAAAATAAAAATTGATGTTGGGGGGGCTCGAACCATGACTGCCTGATTTTCAGCCAACGTCTCTACCTTTAAGCTATTGCTTCTTGGCTTACTTTGCATATGTAGTTCTTATATGCTTTTCCACTGACTGCTAACTGTGGCTAAGCTATGGGCACATCCGCGCAAATGAGCGCACACATGGGCAAACATCTTTACAATTTAAAAAAAATATATAACATGTTCATTTATATATTTTATGTTCATAGTCTGTGGGGGCATGTGTTGTGTTGTGTTTATTCACATTTACACGGACTCTGTTGTGGGGGTTTACTTTCGGGACTTTTACTCTTCTGGGGCCGTGTCCGTTTGCAGGGCTCGGCCTACGGACACGCCCCCTACTGTCTTCCACGGACAGTGTAAGCCTTAGGTGTGATTCAGCATGCCCTCATGCATATGCATGACATGCTGACGTCACACCGTTTAACTGCAGCCTCCGTGTAAGCCTTGTAACTCTTACACGGAGGCTTCGTGAATCTTGCCCATAGTTTGGGTGCATAGTTTGTCTAGATAATAAATAATTCCTATGACAGGGTTTTCTAAATACCCTTGTATTTATAGAACCATTATGTAGTCTCTCTATATATAAATCGAGGTATTCCACTCTTTTACTCAATGAGGCCATAGTAAATCTTAGACATTCAGTTAAGGTGTTAATCTAATTCTTAAAAATGAGTAACTGTGCCTGAGTTCCTGTCCAAATTAGGAAGAGGTTGTCCACGAAACGACTGTAAAATATAACATACTGCACATATATATCATCCTTAAAAAGGACAGTGTGTTCCCAGTGTGCTAAAAACATGTTGGTGTAGCTATTGGCCCATGACGTGCCCATAGCTACACCATCACACTGGACATACATGTCCCCGTCATAGGTGAAGATGTTATTCTCGAGTATAATCTCTAGGAAATGACATACAAGATCTATTTGTATCAAACTATAGTCACTATTCATAACCAGATATTCATGTATATATTTTATGCCCAACTCATTTGGTATGATAGTAAATAGTGATTGGATGTCTAATGTGACAAAGATGGTTTCTCCTGGAGTTCTCTGTAAATTCATATTCTCATATAAATCAATGAGAAATTGTTTAGTGTCTCTTAAAACTATTTTATTTTTATCAATGACTGGGCGTAGATGTTTTTCTTCAAACAAAGAGAGTGGCTCTGTAGCCCATCCTGCACCTGCCACTATAGGTCTCATTGGAGGTTTTTTGCTATGTTTGTGTACTTTAGGCAAGCCCTGTATTATTGGGAACAAAGGATTCTCCACTCTTAAATATTTATAAAGTTCTGCATTAATAACACCACTTCTTAAATCATCCAGTAAAGTGGCAGAAATTAAGTCCATCACTTAATGAACATAATCTATAGGTACTAACTTGTAAAACTTTTCATCACTTAGCATTTCTGTCATGAGCACAATATATTGTTTTGTGTCTAAAATGACAATTGGACCACCTTTATCAGCTGGTCTGATAGTGATTTCTGAGTTACTTTGTAGCCTTTTGAGTGCTTCTCTCTCTCTATAATTCAGATTGTTCTTATTTTTAATTGCTTTTGATTTCTTTTTATTACCATAGAACTTGTATAGTTCTTCTTCTGTTAACTTAAAATATGCATCCACCAAAGGGTGATTGTTAGGGACATATGTACTCAGCTTCTTGAACATCATCCTATGCTCATTAGAGTCACTTCCAAAATCTAAATGCAGCATAACATTTCTGCAAAATATTTTTAAATCTAAAATGGTGTCAGCTAAAGTACTATCATGACTTGGAATGAAATTTAAACCTTTTTCAAGGACATTAATCTCATCAGCAGTTAATTTATAGTGGACAGATGATCCGCTGTGGCGACCCCTAACCGGGAAAAGCCGAAAGAAGAAGAAGAAGCAGTTAATTTATAGCTGGAGATGTTCCAAATCAGTGACTCTCCGTTCTGCCCCACATTTTCTTGATTGTTTGGTTGGCATTCCTGTCTCCAGAAAATTTCCTTTTCTGGCGGCCTCGGCTCGTCAACCTGGGCTTCCTCATACCTCTGTCTGTATTGATAGGCAGGGGAAAAAGTGGGGCATTATAGAGTGATCCCCCAGCTATAAATTAACTGCTGATGAGATTAATGTCCTCTACGCCCAGTCATTGATAAAAATAAAATAGTTTTAAGAGACACTAAACAATTTCTCATTGATTTATATGAGAATACGAATTTAGAGAGAACTCCAGGAGAAACCATCTTTGTCACATTAGACTTTCAATCACTATTTACTATCATACCAAATGAGTTGGGCATAAAATATATACATGAATATCTGGTTATGAATAGTGACTATAGTTTGATACAAATAGATCTTGTATGTCATTTCCTAGAGATTATACTCGAGAATAACATCTTCACCTATGATGGGGACATGTATGTCCAGTGTGATGGCGTAGCTATGGGCACGTCATGTGCCAATAGCTACACCAACATGTTTTTAGCACACTGGGAACACACTGTCCTTTTTTAAGAATGATATGTATATGCAATATGTTATATTTTACCGTCGTTTCATGGACGACCTCTTCCTAATTTAGACAGGAACTCAGGCACAGTTACTAATTTTTAAGAATCAGATTAACACCTTAACTGAATGTCTAAGATTTACTATGGCCTCATCTAGTAAAAGAGTGGAATACCTCGATTTATATATAGAGAGACTACATAATGGTTCTATAAATACAGGGGTATTTAGAAAATCCTGTCATAGGAATTCTTTATTATCTAGACAAAGTATGCATCCAAACTATGTCTTTAGAAACTTAATAAAAGGACAAGGGATGAGAGCCTCAAGGCTGAACCCCACAGAAGAAGGCTTCTAGAATGAAACTGTTGGCTTAGAAAAGAGGTTGACAAAGAGGGGCTATCACACCAATGAAATCAAGAGAAATTTAAGTGATGTCACTAGTCTTAGGGATAGTAGGGCCCAACCATACTATGGACCGCAACAGAAAAACACTGTAGAGTCTGTCAATACCTCAGTAAATAAACAATTGAAAATTCCTTTGTTTTATACATGTGATAACAAAGAGCTGAGGGAAGTGTTTATGAAGAATTGGTTCATACTTACAGTGGACTCTGATATAAATAGTCTGCTAGGCACAAAACCCAGTTTCTTGTATAAAAATAAGAAGAATTTAAAAGACTGCTTTGTCATGGAAAAAATGCAGAAACATATAAAGATAAAGAATACAGTACTCAGCCCTGTGGTAAATGTAAATTTTGTTCATATATTAATACCAGTATTAAATTTGTACATCCAGATACAGGTCAATAATTCATATTTACTTCAGCAGCTACTTGTTTGACATCTCATGTGGTCTACTTAGCAGATTGCCAGTGTTGCCATTCATTCTATGTTGGTAAAACCAACAGAGTTTTTAAAGATCGTATAAGGGAGCACCTTTATAATATTCATACTAAAAGTGAGCATAATGATCTGTCCAAACATGCTATGGAAGAAGGGGAGACACACAAATTTAAATTCAGAGTTATAGAGGTTATTGTACCAAACATTAGAGAAGGTGACATCAGAAATTTTACTGAAAATAGAGAGGCACGATGGATAATGGCCTTTAGAGCAGACAAAGGAAGAGGACTCAATGAAAGAGCCTCTATTAAACCTGACCTAAAAAATAGGAAGATGAAAAAGTGAAGTCAAAATCTCAAATTATTTGATTTCTGACTTCTATGGTTGTATTATGGCTATATTATAAATCAGTTCAGGTTATATGTGTTATAACTGTGCTGCATAACCCTTACATATTTTGAACTATATTCTTGAATTGTGTTCTTGATTGTATTCTTGAATTGTGTTTTGAGCTAGCTGTTGCTGTGCATTTATTTTATTTCTGTATAAATTAGTGCATGTTATATGCGTTATATTTGTGCTGTATAACTTTTATACATTTTATATTGAGCAAGTTGTTGCTGTGCTTTTATCATTTTACTTCTGCATGTTTATCTTTGCTTTCATTTTTGCATTTTTGTATAAATATTTAAATTAGACACATGATCATGTAAGAAGTGTTCTGATTGGTAATGACACATTTTGAAATATTTGAAGGTAGTATATAAGGAAAGGAAAGGTATGTTTGTTCTTGAAGGCCTGAGGAAGCTATCTAGCGAAAGCGCTTACTGTTTTTATGTCACTCAAATAAATGAACTGTGAGTTGTGAATTTTACACAGACTGGACTTGTTGTTACTTGGATAAATCCTTCTGTTTGAAGAATATATGCTGTTTGAATTTTTCAGCCAAAGGCCTGGTTGCCTCGTTGTAATCCTGAGTCTTAGTTTGATTTTCTTGCTGAATTTTATCAACGAGGCATTTACCCCGTGGAGTATAGTCCATTTTGTTGTTTGCTTTTGATACTGTATTACATACCATTCCTCTGCAGATACTTGCTGCTTTGGAACTTACCATTTCATTGCTTGTAAAAAAATTAGTTATTAGACATTTTCCAACTTCGAACTTACTACACTGACTTTCTACAAGGGTCCATACTCAAACCATCCTTTTCAGTGTCTTTGTTAATAATATATACTCCATTGTCCCAATTCCACTCTAGTACAAAATGTCAATGATTCCACATACATCTACTTTACAAGCTCCATCCACCACCCTCAACATATTCTTCAACAGCACTTTCACCTATGTCGTCTTCTGAGCGCAATAGCTATCTTAACACTTTAGCTGATATTCCCGTTAAATCCAAGACCTATCTATCAATAAACTGGCTATCTTACACTGCCAATGATCAGCATGCCCAATGCTTCCTTGGCATTATGAGTGTTAATTCTCTTTCACAAATAGTTAACCATCCTGCTAAGGGCCCCAACATCCTGGAGCTAGTTCTCACAAATATGGCTGCTTCTTGCACATTTGCGTATATGTCATCAGGACTTGTTAAATCAGACCATAATTTAGTGACCTTTTCCTTTAAAACTGGTGCTACGTCCCCTGTAAATATCTCTGTGTTTACGGAATTTTCAAAAGCAAATCGTCTTTAATTACTTGATGACTTAAATTCTGCTGTAATCCTCCTCTGAAGGATCCTGTTGTTAAAGTTGATACCTTATGCCTCTGACTTCTACTCCCAGTTAAATATTTTTATTGATAAGGCAGTCCCTATCCACAACACATATGATGAGAAGTTTAAAAACAAATCCTTCTGGTGGAATACTCATGTAAATACATTATACAATAACAAAGAAACTGCTTAATGCTTATAAGAGTTCTCTTTCTGCCTACCTTAAGAGCACACTTAAACTAAGAAAAAGCTTAAGGGTACCATTAGGATGTTCAAAGCTGATAATGGACTTAAAATAACCACTAAAACCCAAAATAACTGCAAATCTTTCTATAACTATGTCAAGAAACTAAGAACTAACATCCAAAGTGTTCAGAACTCATCCAAAATAATACTATACTTTGACCCAAAGGAAATAGCTAATATCCTAGCAAACAAATTTAGTGCAAATTTTACTCTACCCACAGTTATAGCTACCCCACAGGTTCCACAATAACAGCTGCCTCTTTAATTACTATGGAACAAGTTCTCTCAGCCCCTTCAAAAACTGACAATACTTCATTCATGGGTCCTGATAACATACCAGGATATCTGATTATCAGTGCCAAATATGGCCTTTTTAACCCCCTACTTAACCTCTGTAATCTAAGCCCCTCCACTGGTTACATTCCTAAAGCCTGGAAAACAGCTATTGTAATGCCATAACACAAGGGTGGCCCAAACATGGACCCGGGTAACTACAGAGCCATTAGTTTCACTAGCCTCATATGTAAAGTTATGGAACACATTATCTCACACATCATTAATATGGATGTTGAAAATCTCTCAACCCTAGACCCTTATCAATTTGGCTTTACAAAAGTAAGGTCCTGCCTGTTTAACTTCATTAATTAATTTCTTTGAAAAAGTCCCTGAAGCAGTGGGTAGTGGTTTTGCAGTGCATACAGCATATCTAGACATGGCCAAGGCTTTTGGCTCCATTCCCCATGCAAGGATTATTGACAGACTTATAAATCTGTGAAGGATAGCTAACTTGTTTTTTCACAAAACCCACGTGGTTAGAGCAGCAGGTGTTACTTCTGAAAGCAAAAGAGTTACTGTGGTTTACCACGGGGCTCATTTTGGGCCTCTCCTATTTGGCATATATTTCTCAGACCTTAAGGCCAGCACTTCTGGCCTGTGGTTAACTATGTTTGCAGATTACTATAAATTGTGTGCTTGTTGTTTGATCTTCAAGTGACTCATAACTGTTCCAATGTGACTTAGACCATGTCAACAATTGATGCAAGGACAATAGTCTCAAATGTTAAAAATGCAACATAGTGCTGTGTTGGAGGGGTGCATCTCTTATCAGACACTGTTGTAAGGGATCTGGGTACTCATGTTGATAATTCCTTATCATTTGACCATTATGTCTCCACAATAGTTTGGAAAGCTTTTTATTTGGCCCAAACACTTTCCAAAGGTAATGCCACTAGATTCAAACAAGTCTTAATTCCCTTTATTAGTATGTTATGAGACCCATTATTGAATATAATGCATTTCATGGCATGTATTGTCTAAACATATCACACAAGCTGAGACACCTCAGAGATTCATAACTAAAAAGATCAGTGGTCTCAAAAATCTTGGTTATCAGGGGAGACTGGCAGCCCTTTCTCTGTATTGAGTCTATTACAGGCTCCTCCATAGAAAACTTTGTCTAGCCTTTTGTGCCATGAAAACTTCAACCCTATTTGACCTCCTCTTCTTTTGCAGAACTAATGGTACATCAACTATTTGGCTAAAGGAACACAACCTTCATCAGCAGATAACACATATAGGCATGCTTGATTCATAACCCAATGTATCCCTCACCTCTGGAACAAACTTTCACTACACATCAAGCAGAGTAGCACCCTTGCCCTTTCAATGTAAACCTAAATAATTGGAATGGTAGCCTTAAATTCTCAACTGGTCTGTCTTGTCTTTCCCTCCTTGAGGCTACAGGGAAATTTAGAATAGTTTTTTTTGGCTAGACTTGAAATGGTCTGCAGATCAATTGCCGGGTACTTACCTATGAACCACCAGTGAACCTATTGGAACAATGGCTAATCGACTCACACCTTTAACTAATGCTAATAAACCAAAACTAGTACTATGTGACCTCAATATCCTTTTCAGCTTCTCTAAAAGTAAAATAGATACTGAACTAACAAAACATGCCAAACTCCTTGCTGTGATCACAGACCACAAACTTTGATAAACATGTTGACCATTTTACTTCACAAACTCACAAAAAGTTAGGTCTGCTCTACAAATCTAAACTCTAACTTACATAAGGAGACAGGCTAAATACAGTTAAAATAGTGCTTCTACCAACTTTGCTATATTTTCCATAAATCCTAATCAGTATTACCAAAACTCATGTACAAAACCTTGAGCAAGCCTGAAAGAAATACCCAAAGTCACAGTAAATCTTCCTAACAGAATTTAACACTGCCATACAAAAAAAATCTCATTGGTTGAAGTAACATAACCTTCTAATTTACAACTCGTACCACACTCTTTAAGCCAAACAAGTGTCCCACAATTGCCAGCATTGTACAGAGGTACCTACTTACTCAAAACCTAAGACAACAAGCTTCAACTTGCTAAATCTTTCAATTATTTTAAATTCCCTACACTCCATTCATCTATCCAAAATATGGGATTGTATACAACCAAACCTCAAAAATGCAAGTCATTACTTAATTCCAGCACAAACCAAAAATCTGTCTAGACAGTGGCCCAGACCCTGTTTCTGACCGCTATACCCTAAGGTACATGCAATTCATGCATTCATCCATAACCACACATTTCAAATGCATAGCCTAGTTCCCCATTGAGATATTCCAGTCTATTTATATTCAGGGGGTGTGTGTCACAGATTCATAGGTGTGTACTAGGCTAATGGCCCTAGAGCCTTTACAAGCCTAGCCCATAGGACTACCCTGGCATCGTGCCACCCAACCTTAGTTCCCAGTGCCTCTGTAGACTAGAGCCACTGGAGTGATCCCTGGGGTGAATTTTCTATTTCCCATCCACTCATCAAGATTTCCCTTGAAGAGGGCCAGTGAGGTGCTCTGTTTGACATGTATGGGAAGTCTATTCCATAGCATGGGCAGTCTCTGGGTTATGAACCTGTCCCTCCAGCTTGTTCTGTTGATTGTGGTAATGATGTTGAGGTCTCTGGAGCATGTGGTATGGAGGGATTGGGATTTCTTTAGATGTAGCATTTCTAACAGAGCTGGGTCAGACATGACTTTGTTAGTCAAGCAGAGATTGTCTCTAAGTAGGTGATATGAGACAGAGAATAGTTGGAGTTTTTTGAGTCTGTCCATATAGGACAAGTATTTAAGGCCTAGGATCCTTTTTGTGATGTACTTTTGCGGCCTCTCTTCAGTTGTTGCAGGCGTCTAGTGAGGTATATGCCAAATGGGGCATTGTACTCGATGATTGGCCTAATCAGGGAAGAGTAGAGGGAGACAATGACCTCTTTCTTCCTGGATGCAAAACCCTTAGTAATGAGATGTGCCACATAGAAGGACTTTCTGACCACAGTGGCAATGTGGTGGTCAAAAGAGAGGTTGCTGTCAACCTGTGTTCCCAGATCTCTTATAATGCCTTCTATGTTCAGTGGACTAACATTAATGTGGTAATTCATGGGAATCTGTTTTTTCACAAAGGGGATGACGACACATTTTTTGGCATTGTGCTTAAGGCCATGGTTCTGACACCAGTCATTGGTCTCGGTGAGGCCTTTCTGTAGGATTTAAACATCACTTGGGGAGTTAATAATAGCTCCCAACTTGCAATCGTCTGCAAACTTTGTCAGCCAGAATCCCTTTGTGTTAGCCTGGACTTCAAAGAAGTAGATACCAACCAAGAGAGGACCCAGGACCGAACCTTGTGGGACTCCACTCGTGACTGGTTGGCAGTCTGACTTGGAGTCAGCTACTTTCACACTGTGGGGTCTATCTGTGAGCCAGTTTCCCACCCGCCTAGTGATATAGGGTTGATGCCTAGCTTAGTGAGTTTTTCTGTTATTCCTGAGCGGGGAATGGTATCAAAGGCTTTGGCCTGATCAAGGTAGGCTGTATGAACCACTTTGCCTTCATCCACAGCTCTGGTGACTGATTCAAAGAAGTTGAGCAGGTTGAGCAGGCATGATCTACCCTTCACAAAAACCAAACTGTGTGGGATCCAGAGTTTGGAGATTCCCTATATCCTTGTTTATTAGGTCCACGATGATGTGTTCCATAGCTTTGCATATCAGACTCATCAGACTAATGGGGTGGTAGTTCCCAGGGTCTGTAGTTGCTCCTTCTTTGTGGAGAGGAATAACTGTAGCAGTGTGCCATTTGGTAGGTACAAAGCCTGAGGTGAGGCTGTGATTGAACAGGGCACACAGTTGAGGTGCCAGTTCACTCTGTAGTTCATGTAGAACACAGCCAGGGATATTGTCATGTCCCATAGAATCTGTATTCTTGGCCTTGGACAGTGCCATTTTAACCTGTGCAGCAGTAATACTGGGTGCCTGGCAATCTACTGGTATTGTGATTGGTCCTTTGGTGGGGGAGAGAGTAGTAAAGTTGGCACTGAATCTGTCGGCCAGTATATTGGCAATATTTGTTAGCTCGGTATAGGAGGTACCATTGTGCAATAGCTCAGAGCAAATCTGGGTATTGCCGTGGAGATTCTTTACATAACTATAGAAGGCCTTGTGGTTGTCTTTACTATCTGCTGCAATTCTGTTTTCATAGCTAGCTTTAAAGGATTTGATGAGGGATCTCAACTTTTTGTTGAGACTGATAAGGGAGTTTTTCCAGTCTTGGGACTTCACTTTATTCTGCATCAGTTTCCTCATTCTGTTGTAGAGTTTTGTATTGCAGGGGACCACCATATTGGCTTCCTTTTTTTGGAGGAGAGCGTTTTGCTTCTATTGGGTATGGCGGGATCCATGCATTTGTGTACATGTTCGTACAGTGCATTGGTGTATGATTCGGCAGTCATGCAACTATTCTCCATGAATACCAAAGAAATTAAAAAAAAGGTATACACAGTGATGCTTCTTAACGCCACAGAACCTGGACAGTGAAGGCAGCGCAGCAGAGGAAGCTTCAGGAGATGGACATGATGGATGTCAATTGTCTCAAACAGATATAGTATACTCACTGTGGAGTAGATGAAGAAATAAGGACATCAGAACAGAAGCCAATACAACCACAATTATAGAGACAAGGGAAACAGATTATGGGTGTTTGGCCATATGTACAGTAAAGCAAATTTGATAAAACAGCTTAATGACAGACTGGAACAAGACAAGTAGAGATGAGGACTTCCAGCCAAGAGACTAATATTTTCTGAGAGAAAATTGAAATAGGCAGGCATGAGTGTCAAATATAGTAGGAGAATTTCTCTGAATAGAGGAATGCAACAGCAGACAATACACCCCAACCCATTGGAAACAGGAGGGATTGATGATAATATGAAAGAACAGCGTGCGAGAAACAAAATATCACCAAGTTTATCTTGAATGAACTGTGATGTAGATATTAGTCAATATGTATTGTTCTACTAAATTTTATAACGAAAGGGGCTATATGTTGTTGAGGGGGTAGAGTACAACACAAAAAATACACAATCACTATTCCATGTAGAATGCACTGCAGCGCAGATATTAATATATATATTTCCTAATATACTATATTACTGTATCTACATTACAGTGCAAAAAAAAAAAAAAACGAACAAAAAAAACAAAACAAATGATTTGGAAAGAAAGTGCAGTTGTATAAGTAAACTTATCATAACAATAGATGTTCAGATGATCAGAGCTGCAGTAGCCTAAGCTATATGGGTTATATCCTACTAAGGATATAACAGACAGACAGGTTCTAAACCTTCAGAGCACCTTCCACATGCTCATACCATTAGACAGCTCAAGCTGATTTGTCTAAAATCAGGTTTAGGTGCCAAGCCCTTCAGATTTGTTATACCAACTGAGAGAGGGAGACTGAGCCTTGAGAGGACATAGCTAGTAGTAAAAAATAACATGAATGCCCACACCCTGGCATAAGAACATGGCAAAAAATAAGGGGGATGGAAAGAGGGAGTGGCTACTGCAGCAGTTATCATTCAGACCTTTACTGTTATGGTACATTTATTTAAACAGGTGTTCTATGTTCATTATATTGATCACTGCTGCAGTAGTCTAGACTTATGAGTAGAGTGCCCTCGCTAACTACATTTGGGAGATGGAAGGGGAAGGGTCCAGGAACTCCTGGAGAATGATCCGAGCAAAGCCTGATTTAGACCTATAGAAGAAATCACGCTTGTTGTGCTTCATAAAAGTCTGTAAAGAGGACCAAACTGCTCCTTCTAGAATACTTCAAGTATCCAACCCTTTCCAAAAACCCATAGATTAAGCCATGACCCTGAGATTGTGAGCCTTGACCCTGCCTGGAATAGTCTTATTGTGGTGGGAATAACAACATGTGACAACCATTTGAAAATGATGCAGGTTGTCCCTTCTTCTTACCTTCACAAGAAATGAACTGATATGAAGATCTGAAGTTTTTGCTCTGACAGGGTAGTACTTGAGTTGTCGGTGGACATCCAAAGTATGGAGTATCCTTTGTCCATTTTATTGGTTCAGGAAAGAAAACAAGGAGATGGATATTTTGTCTTAAAGTAACTAGATTAGTTCTCAAAATAATGAGACATGATTGACCCACCATAAGTGACTGCAACTCAGATACTTTTCTTGCAGAGGTAAGAGCAAACAGTAAAACAGTTTCTCATGTTAAGAACCTCAAATCAACCAGATACAATAGCTCAAATGGAGCAAGTGTTAGCTTCTCTAACACGAAATTAAGATCTCAAGGAGAACCACCAGTTTTCTTAAATGTTCCTTATGCAAACCTCTTTCAAAAACCTTATTACATGAGAATGCATTGAAAGAGAGGGATCCATGGGCAGACATGCTGAAATGGATAATAAGTGAACCTTGATAGATGAATAAGAACATTAGAGAAACACTAGCCCTGAATGGGTATTGGTTATGTTGTTGATTACAACTAGAAAACCTTTATCTGTTTGCTAATATATGATTTTCCTGTGGCAGGTTTGCGTGCCTCCATTAGTATCTGCAACTTGGCCTCAGTAAACAGGTGCCTAAAAGTAAATAAGACCCCATCATCCAGGAAGTCAACTGAAGTTGCTCAGGATTGGGATGTATCCAACACTCCTGTTCTTGTGTGAGTAGATCCATTCTGAGGAGGAGCTTCTGGTAATTGCCCTGAGCAATTCTCTAAAGAAGGGACAAAGTATAGTCGTAAACTTACCATACCAGATGGTCAAATAATTATTGCTGCAGTAGCCTTACTTCTATGGGCTATATCCTACCAAGGATATAACAGTCCTTGTTGGGGTATAACTCATACAGCTAAGTCTACTGCAAGTGATATCAGTATAATGAACACTGTACAGTTTTTTAAGTAAATTTACCATAGCAGTAGATGTTTGAATGATCACTACTGCAGTAGCCTTAGCTATATGGGTTATATGCTGTCAATGGCTGCTATATACTTGGCAGTATATAACTCATATAGCTAAGGCTAATGCAGCAGTTATCAATCTGATGGACATCCACTGTTGCCTGGGCCAGAAGGGAGTCACCACATTGATCTTGGGGGATACCTTTTGAATCTTCAAAAGTAAGTTGATATCAGCAAAAAGGGTAGAGAAGCATGCAAGAGCATTCCTGTCCAAGGAAAAGAAAAAGCATCTGTCTTCCAGGCCGACTTTCATGGAGTAATAGAGCAGAATTTTTCCAGCTGGTTGTTTAGGCAGGAGACAAAAAAACCTACTTGAGTAACTCCCTACAAATGGATCAGGTCTTGGCAGAACCCCCAGTCTGTTTTCCATTCATGAGTGTCCTGCTCAGCTTGTCTGTCACACAATTTTGCTCTGATGGAATGTGAGATGCTTGTAGAGTGAGATTGTGCAGTGAAGCTATATTCCAAGCTTATGTGACTAGTTGGCAAGGGGGATAAGACATGTTTCCCCCTTGCTTGTTGATGTTACACTTCACTGTGGCATTGTATGTAACCATTTGAAGAGGTCTTGGGGACTAGGGATGACTCAGAGAGTTGAGCGTTGTGATGACAGCGAGCATCTCTTTCATATTTGCATTTGGATCTGTTTTTGTCATTACAGGTACTTTACAATTTTATCCTCTTTGACACTGCTCCAAAAGTGAAGTCCAGAGCATTTGTAGTGATTGACACTGCTTTGGAACAGGAGAGAATAAGGGGGGACCTGGATTTAAGGATATACAAGTGATTTCTGTTCTGACAAATCCCAGAACTGGAATTTGAAAAGATGGGGGTTGTTGGTGCTGGTGGCAAAGAGAGTTCAATACCATTGTACCCATCTCATGTGGTGTCTTGCCAGGAGTATCTTAAGATTCATAGATGTCATCAGACCCAAAATTCTGAGACGTTCCCTTGCAGTGACTGATGGCTGAGTGGAAAACCCTTGATATAGATCTAGATATAGATATTTTATTTTCTGGGGAAGAAAGGTTCTTTATACTAAGGTGTGTAGCAGATACCTCAGGAATACAATCCTGTGTAATGGAGTCAAAAAAGACTTTTGAATGTTCTCTTGCAGTCCCAGCTTGTGTAAAAGATCTTTCACCTAAGAGTGAGGTTTCTGCCTCTTTGACGAAAGACTTTGCAAAGATAAGCAGGTTGTCTAAATAATTTTATTTTTTTATTTTATTTTACATTTGTTAACCGGGCTAGTCCAACTGGATATATTCCCATTTTCAGTAGAGACCCGGGGAGAAAAGCTCCAGTAGTAACAAATAACAATTGAAATTAAAAATTAAAAATCAATATTATTACATAGTAAATGAAAGGATTTCAATAAAAAAAAGAATACTAAAAAAAATACAGGAAGTAATAATAACATAAAGTAGGTATTTACAATAGTAACGGTGACAATATGTACAGGATAAATTATTATACAATATGATTCATGTGGACTTTCAGAGCATCAAACAGGATAGATTACACCAGTATGTTGAATTGTGTTCAGCAGTTACAGTCCTGCTTCCAAAGAGTGTGAATTAAAGTTCTGGTTCTAGAGGAGGTTCTAGAGGAGGAAATATTAGTAGTGAAGCAGAAGGTTAATCGGGGTTGCTGCAGGGGCATAACCAGTGTGTTTTGAGATATCTTTTGAGGTTTTGTTTAAAGAGAGGCAGAGAAGAATGTAAAGTTAGGTCATTAGGCAGTAGGTTCCAGTTTTTTCCCACAGAGTTGGAAAACAGAGAATCTCCAGCCATGTTGTTAGACTTGCTTATGCTAGCAAGAAGTTTGCTGGAAGAGCGTAGGGAATTTAGATTTTTGTAGGGGATTATGAGGTTGGAGAGTATAGGAGTGCTGTTAGCTTGATAAAATATCTTGTGGGTAATGGTGAGTTGGGAGACTTTCAGATGGTTTTGAAGTTCAAGCCAGCCTAGCTGCATTAGATTCAGACAGTGGTGAGTTCTAAAGGGATTTCCAGTGGCAAATCTGGCGATGTTGTTATAGGAATTGGTTAGTCTGATAAGATTATTAGGTTAGTATATATGGGTGAGGTGTACAGAAGAGTCGAAATTAACTGGGAGTGTGCAATCTTGGTTCTGGCTATTGGAGTTAGGAAAGGTTTAATTCTATATAAGGAGTCTATTTTTCTGTTGACAGATTTTATGGTGTTATTTATGTGGCTGTCAAATGTAAGGTTATTGTCAATAGTAATTCCTAACAATTTAGTGGGGGAATCTAATTGAGTTGGGGAATATAATTGTGCCATTACTGGAAATGACAGAGAAATCTATGGGAGCGGAGTTACTGGTGGATGTAAAGAGAAGGAGCATAGTTTTTTTAGCATTCAGAAGGAGGCAACGTTTTGTGAATCATGTTTCAACTATGTTAAATACATTCTGAGTTAGAGAATGTAGTTCTGATGGGGAGTTTGCTGAACATACTAGTGTAGAATCATTTGCATATTGAATGCAGGTGGCTTGTGGAATAGCTACATGGAGGTCATTGATAAACAGTGAGAAAAGAAGTGGACCTAGAATAGTGCCCTGAGGGACTCCGAGGGTGACTGGCAGAAGGGATGATATATTAAGGTAAAATGTAGATACCTTGTAGATGTAGATAAATAAGGTAAAATGTAGATACCCTGCAGCCTACAGTGAGCTCTAACTGGTGCTAGACAGTTTGTGAACATTCACGGTGTAGTTGGTAGTCCAAAGGGCAAGGTAGAGAACTGATAACGTGATCCAGGCACACACTACTTTGAGAAACTCCTGAAGTCTAGATGAATAGGGATGTGATGATCATCTTTTAAATTTAGTGTTACCAAAAAAATGACGTGAGGAATAAGAAGTAATAGGTTACAAAGTAAAAGCATTTTGAATTTGGGCATTATCATAAACTAGTTTAGGACAGAAAGATCCAGAATTGATCTCCAGGCTTTTCTTTCTTTCTTAGGCACCAAAAACATGCTTAAATAAAAACCTTTCTGAAATGGGAAGCAAGAACGGTCTCTCTTACTCCCTGGGACAACATATATTGAAGAACAGGAGAAGTCTGGTCTGGTGGATGAAGAATAACTACCTGGAAGGGAGAGATTTCCTCCCACTGCCATCTGTTACTTGTTGAATGACTTTCAGAACTTATATCTACTGCCAAGGACAAAAATGGAGAGTCAGACTTTCTTGAAGAGATTGGGGACTACTATGATGGAAGGGTGGGGCGGGGGGGACATGGTTCCTTATATAGTCATTCTGAATTGTTTGACTGTCCTTTGTTCTAGGGGTCCTTGTTTGGAACATCCTTACCATTCTTTTTAAACATCTCCTTACCAACACTTTGCTTAGACTGTTTTATTTTTTGCTAAAATTGGATGAAGGGGTGGAGAATCTCATGGAAAATTTGGAAAAGGACGGCTGAAAAATCTGAGAGATTCCCTAAATCACTTTACTCCTTCAATCACATTTTTGATACTCTCTGCAGCAGAAGAAACAAAAATTAAAACTTTATCCAAAGGAGGAGGTGAAATCTCGTTTTTACATCTTCTGGAAGATTCTGGGAATGCAGGCAGGCAAGACTTCTCAAAACAGAACCAAAGGCCACAACCCTGAAAATAGTATCTGCAGAATCATAAACACTGATGTGTGAAATGAGTGAAACCAAATAACTCATAGCAGATTTCTCTTCAGAAGAAGCAACTGCAGATAAAATATTCCTCATATTTTAAAGTAAATGTATTAGTCAGAATAAACTTTAACATATGAGCTCAACAATATAAAAATTCTGAAAATCAAAGTTGCAGAAGCATAAATTATTCCCATACCTATCAATAAATTTACCATCTTTGACAGAAAGGTAAGGATTGGAAATAATCCAGCTCCTGCTAAACATTTAATTAACAAAACCATAGCTGCGGGGGTCAGGCTTGGGTGAGTGTATAAAACTTGAAAGGTTGTAGAACTTTTTACAATTGGTATACCTTCTTGGCAGCAGCGGGCTGACTATCAGGGCACTTAAGGTTGTGATAAAGACATACGTTCATAGATTAGTACTAAGCTAATTGCCCTTGCGAGACATTTTAAGCCTAGCCAATTATCCCTTGTGAGACTTAAACCCTGCACCTTGTGCTTGCAAGGCAAGCACCTTAACCATTAGGCCACACTCCCAACCCATCCAATGCTGACAGGACAGGGGAGATTGGAGGAGGGAACACAGGCTGTGATAAACACATGCTCCAAAGCTGACAGCATGATGGGGATGGGAGGAGGGACCACAGACTATGACAAACACATCTTCCAATGCTGACAGCACTGGGAGGATGGGAGGAGGGACCACATGCTGTGATAAACACATCCTCCAATGCTGACAGCACTGGGGGGATGGGAGGAGGGACCACAGGCTGTGATAAACACATCCTCCAATGCTGACAGCATTGGGGGATGGGAGGATGGACCACAGGCTGTAACAAACACATCCTCCAATGCTGACAGCACTGGGGGATGTGAAGATGGACCACAGGCTGTGACAAGCACATCCTCCAATGCTGACAGCACTGGGGCGATGGGAGGAGGGACCACAGGACGTGACAAACAAATCCTCAAATGCTGACAGCACTGGGGGGATGTAGGAGGGATCACAGGTTGTGATAAACACATCCTCCAATGCTGACAGCTCTGGGGATGGTAGGAAGGAGCACAGGCTGTGATAAACACATCCTCCAATGCCCACATCACTGGGGGGATAGGAGGAGGGATGACAGGCTGTGATAAACACATCCTCCAATGCTGACAGTGCTGTGGGGATGGGAGCAGGGACCACAGGCTGTGATAAACAAATCCTCAAACGCTGACTGCACTGAAGGATAGGAGGAGGGACCACAGGCTGTAACAAACACATCTGCCAATGCTGACAGTACTGGGGGATGGGAGAAGGGACCACAGGCTTTGATAAACACATCCTCTAATGCTGACAGCGCTGCTGGGATGGGAGGAGGGACCGTTGGCTGTAACAAACACATCCTCCAATACTGACAACACTGGGGGATGGGAGGATGGACCACAGGCTGTGATAAACACATCCTCCAATGCTAACAGCACTGGGGGGATGGGAGGAGGAACCACAGGCTCTGATAAACACATCCTCCAATGCTGACATAATTGGGGGATGGGAGGAGGGACCACAGGCTTTACCAAACACATACCCCAATGCTGACAGCACTGGGGGGATGGGAGGAGGGACCACAGGATGTGACAAAGAAATCCTCAAATGCTGACAGCACTGGGGGGGATGAAGGAGGGATCACAGGCTGTAATAAACACATTGTCTAATACTGACAGCTCTGTGGATGGTAGGAGGGAGCACATGCTGTAATAAACACATCCTCCAATGCTGACAGCACTGGGGAGATGAGAGAAGGGACCAAAGTCTGTAATAAAGATATAATACAATGCTGACAACACTGGGGAATGGGAGGAGGGACCACAGGCTGTGATAAACACATCCTCCAATGCTGACAGCACTGGGGAGATGAGAGAAGGGACCAAAGTCTGTAATAAAGACATAATCCAATGCTGACAACACTGGGGGATGGGAGGAGTGACCACAGGCTGTGATAAACACGTCCTCCAATGCTGACAGCACTGGGGAGATGAGAGAAGGGACCAAAGGCTGTAATAAAGACATAATCCAATGATGATAGCACTAGGGGATGGGAGGAGGGACCACAGGCTGTGACAAACATATCCTCCAATGCTAACAGCACTGGGGGAATGGATGGAAGGACCACATGCTGTGATAAACACATCCTCCAATGCTGACAGCACTGGGGGATGGGAGGAGGGACCACAGGATGAGACAAAAACATCCTCAAATGCTGACAGCTCTGGGGATGGGTGGAGGGAGCACATGCTGTGATAAAAACATCCTCCAACGCTGATAGCACTGGGTGAATGGGAGGAGGGAGGACAGGCTGTGATAATAACATCCTCCAATGCTGACAGCACTGGGGGGATGGGATGAGGGACCACAGGCTGTAATAAACACACCCTCTAATGCTGACATCATTGGGGGATAGGAGGAGTGACCACAGGGTGTGCCAAACACATCCTCCAATGCTGACAGCACTGGGGGGATGGGAGGATGGACCACAGGCTGTGATAAACACATCCCCCAATACTGACAGCACTGGGGGATGAGAGGAAGGACCACAGGCTGTGATCAACACATCCTCCAATGCTGACAGCACTGTGGGAATGGGAGGAGGGACCACAGGCTGTAATAAACACATGTTCCAATGCTGACATCACTGGGGGATGAGAGGAGTGACCACAGGCTGTAATAAACACATCCTGGAATGCTGATAGCACTGGGAGATGGCAGGAGGGACCACAGGCTGGAATAAACACATCCTCCAATGCTGACAGTACTGGGGGAATGGGATGAGGGACCACAGACTGTGATAAACACATCCTCCAATGCTGACAGCACTGGGAGGATGGGAGAGGGGACCACAGTCTGTGATAAACACATCTTCCTATTTTAATAGCACTGGGGAGGATGGTATGAGGAACCACAGGCTGTGATAAACACATTCTCCAATGCTGACAGCACTGGAGGATGGTGGGAGGGACCACAGGCCATGATAAACACATTCTCTAATGCTGACAGCATTGGGGGATGAGAGGAGGGACCACAGGCTGTGACAAACACATTCACCAATGCTGACTGCACTACGGGGATGGGAGGCGGGATCACAGGCTCTAATAAACATATCCTCAAACACTGACAGAACTGGAGGATGGGAGGAAGGACCACAGGCTGTGATCAACACATCCTCCATTGCTGACAGCACCAGGGGGATGGGAGGAGGGACAACAGTCTATAATAAACATATCCTCCTATGCTGACAGCACTGGGGGATGGGAGGAGGGACCACAGGCTGTAATAAACACATCCTCCAATGCTGACAGCACTGGGGGGGATGGGAGGAGGGATCACAGGCTGTGATAAACACATCCTCCAATGCTGACAGCACTGTGGGGATGGGAAGAGAGACCACAGGCTGTGACAAACACATCCTACAATGCTGACAGCACTGGGAGGATGGGAGGAGGGACCATAGGTTGTAATAAACACATCCTCCAGTGCTGATAGCACTGAGGGGATGGGAGGGGGGACCACAGGCTGTGATAAAGACATCCTCTAATGCTGGCAGCACTCGGTGATGGGTGGAGGGACCACAGACTGTGATAAACACATCCTCCAATGCTGACAGCACTGGGGGGTTGGGAGGAGGCACCACAGGCTGTGATAAACACATCCTCCAACAATGCTGACAGCAGTGGGGGGAATGGGAGGAGGGACCACAGGCTGTGATAAACACATCCTCCAGTGCTGACAGCACAGGGGGATGGGAAGAGGGACCACAGGCTGTTGTAAAGACATCCTCCAATGCTGACAGCACTTGGGGGATGGGAGGAGGGACCACAGGCTTTGATAAACACATCCTCCAACATTGACTGCACTGGGGGATGGATTGAGGGACCACAGGCTGTGAAAAACACGTCCTCCGATGCTGACAGCACTCGAGGATGAGAGGAGGAACCACAGGCTGTGATAAACACATCCTCCAATGCTGACAGCACTGGGGCATGGGGGGAGGGACCACAGGCTCTGATAAACCTCCAATGCTGTGAGCACTGGGGGAATGGGAGTAGGGACCTCAAGCTGTGATAAACTCATCCTCCAATGCTGACAGCACTGGGGGATGGGAGGAGGGACCACAGGCTGTGATAAACACATCCATCAATGCTGAGAGCACTTGGGGGATGGGTAGAATTGCATTTTGGCAGCTCATAGTATTTTCTGAGGGACTGACAAACTTCTGTTTTCTCCCACTGAAAATGCTGATATTCTGGAAATAGTCTCATAGAAAGATCATCCCTCACAAGGAATTAAGATACTGCGTCTGAATAAGAAATCGGAAGCTTCTCCATTCATATTCCTGTCCAGATTCAGAATAGACTCTCTTTACGAAAGGAGAAATCCCTTTTTCTTTTACCAGAAGCCACCTTATAGGGAGGATTAATAGACTAGATGAGACTTTGAGCCAGGCCTAATAAACTACTCCTGTCCAGAAAGAGTTGTGCAAGAACAGACACATGTTTACTTTTCTGTTTCTCTTGTACAAGAAAATTGGGGCAAACAGTTTTTTTTAATAGAAGCAATAGCTTCCTTAGGGGTAGGCACAACATTCTGACTAAATAGGGGCATCTTCCCTGCCCCTTCTCCCGAGAATGACAAGTCACTCTCCCTTGTCCACTTAGGGGATCCCAGCAGCCACAGAGGATGTAGCTAACCCCCAGTCCATAGTGGCTGTAAATGCTACACCAGAAGGATTTGGGGAAAAAGATGAGTGGTCTGAGGACCCAGCTTTGGCCATAGCAGTCTCACCCACTTGCTGCTGCGGCAAGTTGCCAACCTGTTGTGGTGGCAAAAGCTGCTTACTTAACTTTTACTTTTTGTGACAGGAAAGACTGACCGGGGATTGCAAGTTTGTTCCATGGTCAAGCCAAAAACTGCGTCTCTCTTCCAGGGAAATTAAGCTGCATAAGTTGGTAAAACTTCAGAGTCCCAGAAAGTCACTTTTTCCCAGTAAAGACAGTAAAAAACACTTCAATATATTTTGCCAGCCTCCCCAAAAAAATAAAATCAACACAGTTTCTCCACAGAAAATGTAAATATAAAATGTTTTAGCAACTTTTAAACTGACAGAAAAAAGTGTGCTCCCATGTAAAAGTGCAGTTATGTCTCCTGAGAGTCAGTTGAAACACAAATTCCTATACAAAAAAAAATATTAACAGTAAAAATTAAATGTAGAAGTTTTACCCCAAAGGGAACTTATCTGCCCAGTAATAGAATAGCATAAGCCGGCAATCAATCCTCAAAATCCCATAGAGGAGTGCTTGCTTCAGCAACAAGAAAGCTCTGAAGGGCTTGACGCCCAAACCTCACTTTTAGATAGCTTAGCTCAGATTGTCTAGTGGTCTAATGATTTGGGTATGTGGAAGGTGCTCTGAAGCTTTTGAAGCTGACTGGCTGTTCTTTCTTTGAGAGAATATAACCCATATAGGTTAGGCTACTGCAGCAGGGAGTGATATGATAAACATCTGCATGTTACCAGCTGAAATTTTAAGAGATGATGAAAAAAAGCATCAAACAATTCTTAACACTTTACAAGTTGACAGAAAATTAGTGCTGTTTTATATTCTATATATTTTTTGTATTTCTGTTAATATGTAAATAAGAAAACACCAACAAAGGACTTGGATGTGTTTGCCAATGTAAACTTCATGTCCAGTTGAACAACTTCTGGTGTGTACTGTTTCCAATATGAGTAATAGATAATGTATATGTGTATGAGAGAGAGAAAAAAATTCAAGTCAAGAATTTCAGCATCTATTATAATACTGCTTCGACATACATATGTTCAATGTACTAACCATTATGGCTCTAGGTTTTTACTGAGTAAAACTGCCGCTTCTGTTTTACTCCTGAACTCATTACATCTGAGTGACACCTCCAGGTGCAGCTGCAGTTACCTCCTACTTTTTGTCTCTAGGCCTCAAATATTGCTTGCTCATATTTGCATCAATAATACCAAAACCTTCAGAACATATATAAACAAAATACCAAATATTAATTCTTGGATTTTTCTTATTTTCCCTATAGCTTTTACACCAAATATTCTAGATACATTCCAAATATCTAAAATAAATATACTTAAAGAAGAAACATTACTCTTTTGGCATCAACTTATAGAGAAAGGGAAAATTCTAACAAAGGAACAGATAATTTATAATTATAATATAAATAAAGACAATTGGCTGTTTTTACAAAATCTAAGGCATTTTCTTATAAATAAAATAGAACAAATGCAACCTTCAGTTAGACATGAAGCTCCAAAACTCATTGAATACCTTATTCTTATCACAAAACAGCCTTATCAGGGTACAGGTTATTTGTCTAATATCTATAAAATTGTTAAAAACAAAAACTATCATGAAAAATCATACTGGGATTATTATACTTTAATAAACAACCAACCTCCAGTTGAAGAAGAAAAAAGTAATATTCTAAAATCTTCCAAATTTTCTACATTATCAAAATACTGGCAATTATTCACTTGGAGATATCTACATAGAAGTTTCTATACACCACATAGGTTAGCCAAAATGTATTCTATTGAAGATCAATGTTGGAGATGCCATATCAAGATAAAAGCAGATTGGCAGCATGTTTTTTATGAATGTATATGTCTCAATATGTACTGGAAATCCATGAATTATTTTTTTCAGACTGTTTATAATGATAATTTTCAATTAACAAAGTCTTTAATTTTATTCAACTCTCCTATTCCAAACTGTGTACCAAAAAAGACACTAAAATCCTATGGTCACTATTGGCAATTTCACGTAAAATCATAACTATACACTGGAAAAATGAGGCTTCGCCTACGTTCAAGGAATTTGAGACTTTAACAACAACAGTTGCTCACATGGAAATATTAACAGTGAAGAACAGAACTAAAAGATCTACTTCTTACTATTACTCTTGGATGAAAGTACTGGAAATACTTGAAAATATCGAAGAAGATATATCATCTTATGTTTCTAACTTTATATAATATAGAATTTCAATGTTATTTGCATAGACACCAATGTAAATAGTTATATAATGGTTTGAAGTTAGTAATGTTTTAGAATTGTAAATATGTTATTTATCTTTATTTCATGTAATGTTTAAGACATCTTATTTGAAATAATAAAAAAAAAAAATATTTAGTGAAAAAAAATAATACCAAAACCATGCTATGTACAAGGTTTTAAAGGATTTCATCTTAAAGCTTACAAATTGAAAAAATCAACTGCATTAATATTTGACCTCTGTCTAGTGCAGGTTCATAGGTTCATAGGTAGGTACTAGGCTATTGGCCTTAGGGCCTATATAAGCCTAGCCAAAAAGGTACCTTGGCTTTCGCCACCCAAGAAAATTATTTTCCTGTGCCACTGTCGAGCAGAGCCACAGAGGTGATCCCCGGGTTGAATTTCCAATTTCCCATCCAGTCATCAAGATTTTTCTTGAAGAGTGCTAATGAGGAGCTTTGTTTGATATAGATAGGTAGTTTGTTCCAGAGTATGGGAAGTCTTTGGGACAGGAATCTATTCCTCCAGCATGTTCTGTTTATTGTGGTGACAAGGTTTAGGTCCCTAGAGCGTGTAGCTCGAAGGGATTGGGATTTCTTTAAGTGGAGTATGTCCAACAGCTCTGGGTTTGACATAGCCTTGTATGTTAGGCAGAGATCGCCTTTGAGTAGGCGATATGCGATGGAGTAAAGCTGGAGTTTTTGAGACGGGCTGCATAGGGCACCTGTTTGAGGGTGGTAATCCTCTATGTTAGGTATTTCTGCAGCCTTTCCAGTTGTTGTAGCTGTCTTGTGAGGTACATACCTAAAGGGGCATTGTAATCTATAATGGGTCTAATGAGTAAAGAGTAGGGGGGAACAATGACCTCTTTTTTCCTGGATGAGAAACCTTTTGTGATGAGGTGTGCCATGTAACCTGACTACTGTGATGATGTGATTATCAAAGGAGAGACTACTGTCCTCCTGTGTCCCAAGGTCTCTTATCAAACTTTCGATGTCAAGTAGACTGCCACCTATGTGGTAGTTCATGGGTATAGAGTTTTTACTAAAGGGGATGACAATGCACTTTTTGGCATTGAGTGTGAGGCCATGGCTTTGACACCAGGCATCTGTTTCAGTGAGGCCCTTTTGTAGGGTGTCCCACATCATTAGGAGTTTTGATTATGGCTCCTAGTTTGCAGTCATCTGTGAACTTTGTTAGCCAAAGAACTTCTGTGTTAGCCTGTACTTCAGAGAAGCAGACACCAAACAGGAGAGGACCCAGGACTGAACCCTGTGGTAATCCACTTGTCACTGGTCTGAAGTCAGATTTGGAGTCTGCTACTTTCACAGTGTGGGTTCTGTCAGTGAGCCAGTTGGTAACCCAGTTTGTGACATAGGGATTTATACCTAGTTTAGTGAGTTTATCTATAATTCCAGAGTGGGGGATGGTGCAGAAAGCCTTGGCGAGATCTAGATAGGCTGTGTGAACCACCTTACCCTTGTTTACGGCTTTGGTGACTGCTTCAAAGACGTCTATCAGGTTTAGGAGACATGATCTGCCTTTTACAAACCTGAACTGGGTGGGGTCCAGAGTTTGGAGATTAGCAGTGTCTTTGTTTATAAGTTCCATGATGATACGTTCCATGGCCTTGCAGACCAGGCTCAGTAGGGTAATGGGGCAGTAGTTCCCAGGGTCCGTGGTGGCTCCCCCTTTGTGGAGTGGGATAACCATTGCTGTGCACCATTCAGTGGGTAACAAAGCCTGAGGCAAGGCCATGATTGAACATGGTACTTAGGTGGGGTGCCAGTTTGTTCTGTAGTTCATGTAGAACGCAACCTGGGATGTTGTCAGGTCCCATGGATGCTGTGTTCTTGGCTTTGGAGAGTGTGGTTTTTACCTGTGCAGCTGTGATTACAGGAACTTTGCATTCTTCCAGTATAGAGATGGGCCGTTTAGGGGGTGAGGGAGGATAAACGTTAGCACTGAACCTATCTGTCAGGATGTTGGCAATATCAGTTGGTTCTGTATAATCGGTGCCATTGTGCTGTAACTCAGAGCAGATCTGACAGTCTCTCTCTGCCTTCAAATCCCTACTGCACTTATACCTCTCTCGACAGTGGGGATGCTCTTGTTCCCATCCTACATAGCTTCCCTTAACTTTCTCTCCACAGCTACTACATTATACTGTAAATAAACTCCTAGAGTTTCTATCAGCTCTAGCTAAAAAAAAAAAAAAAACTGTATTTGCTACTAACATTTTTATCTTGCATTGTATCAATTGTATATATTGTATTACTATTTTGTATTTTGCATTCTGTGTATTACTATTAAGTATTTGTTTTTATTCTTTTTTATTTACTTTGATTCTCTGTATTATTCTGGAGCTTTTCTCCCCAGGACTCCATTGAAAATGGTCTCTTCATGGCCCAATGGACTATCCTGGCAAACAAACTGCAAATAAATAAAAATAAATAAATAAATAAATCTGAGTGTTGCCATTGAGATTCTTGACATAGCTATAGAATGCTTTGTGGTTGTCTTTAGAATCAGTGGGGATTTTTTTTTTTTTTTTGGTAACTAGCTTTGGAGGATTTTATGAGGGATCTCAGATTCTTACTGAGACTGACCAGGGAGTTCCTGCAATCATGGGATTTTACTCTTTTTTTGCAACAGTTTCTTTCTTTTCTTGTAGAGTTTATGGCAGGGGACCACCAGATTGGCTTTCTTTTTTTAGAGGATAGCATCTTGGTTCTGTTAGGGATAGCACAATCCATGCACTCGTGTAAGTGCTTATAAAGTACATTTGCGTAGAATTCAGCAGTCATACCTCTATTGTCTGTCTGCATGGGTGTCGTGAAGTTTGCCACTTCTGTTTTAAGAAGTGTGAAGTTGGCTTTGGAGAAATTTTTTACAGTGGTTTCTCTAATGGGTGGTGGGGGCGGGATGTCAATGTCTAGGGTGATTAGTTTGTGGTCGGATCTGACTAACGAGGAATTGACCTCTGGTGTGAAACACCGGTCACCCATGTTGGTAATGACCAGGTGTAGGATATTGCTGCCCCTGGTGGGGGTGTGGCTAAATTGATCCAAGGCATTGGAATTTATGACTTCCAGAAAACGTTGAACGAAAGAGTTGGTACATAACTAGTTTCCCCAGTTAATGGTGGAGTAGTTGAAATCGCCCATTATTAGGGTGTTGGGTTGTACCTTAATATTTTCAGTGTATCAAGAACTGAGGAGTGGGAATCCTGGGGCATGGTGGGGGATCTGTAGCAAGCTACAATTTGGATTGGGGTCTTGCCCAGAGTTAGTTGCACTTGGATAATCTCAGATGCATTATGCTGAGCAACTAGCCTGGAGGTGCGGATATCCTTAATGAATATGGACACACCTCAACCTTTAGTGTTTCGGTCCAGGTTATGTGGCCGAAAGGTGTGGTATGAATTATAGCCTGGTAATGCAGGGGCACTCTCTGTAGCCTTGAACCAGGTCTCTGTCACTGCACAGATGTCAATGTTCTCCATTTTAAGGAGTGCCTTGAGTGAGTGCATTTTGAGGTTTAGACTTCTAGCATTTAGAAGCAGTACCCTTAAATTTTGCTTGCTTATACCTGTTACAGTGGTGAATTTGTCATTTGAACCTTGCCTAAAAAAGGCACTATAGGGGTGGCAAGAGCCTTAGCCAGTATCCAGAATCCCAAGGCCATCTCTGGCAAAGCATTGTGGTCTTTCAATCATGTCATCCCAGGCAGACAGATACTGGAACCCCTTAGAATGACACCAGAAGCTTAGTCAATTGTTGAAGTAAATCATTTTGTCCTTGTACTATGGTATCATTCTGGCTGATGGCAGGATGCTACTCAGGGCTAGGGTCATACCTGCCTGGGTTACAAGATCAGAGAGCTCCTCCATGTCTCTTTTCATGTATTCCAGGGAGGTACATCGCAGGTCATTCACACTAACATGGATAATGACAGAGACATATTGTTGTGGAGTGAACTGAGTGCATGCATTATGTGGTGGATCCTGGCACCCAACAGGCAGCTGACAGTAACTTTATCCTTGTTTAGCCTGCTGAGTGGAACATCAGTGTGCCTGACTATAGAGTCATCTATGACTAGAGTTTTGGGTACGTTGTTATGCCTTATGGGCTGTGGTTGAGTGACACACTGAGTTTGTGGGGTATGTGTCATTAGGGTTGTGTTGCGGGGTGCAGATTGCTTGCGTTTCTGCTTTGGAGGTCCCTGTTGCTTGGGCAGATTTTTATTGAGAGCCTCCATGAATGTAGGTGTGTGTTTTGTGTTTTTATGTGTGTGCTTTTGTGGTATAGGTTTTGAAGGACTATGTGATGAGTGTGGTGTGGTGCAAGTGTTTACCTTCTCCTCTTGACTGTCTAATCCAGTCTTGGGTGAAGAGAGCTTTGCTTCCAGTTTGGCTATATAAGTGCATCTCTCACAGATTGTAGTGTTGGGTGGTAGGAGGAGAGGATTGTCTGTGTACATGAGGCAGTTGCTGCATTGCCCCAAGATGCCCAAATTCATCAGGTAGACAGGAGAAAACACCGGGACCTGACCCTTAGACATACCTGGATAGGTGCTTATTTATTAAGTACTAAAAACTGTTTTCCTCTAGACAAGAGAGGAAAGTTGTTGAGTGCTGTAGTAGAGAGATATTAACTATTGTTTTATGATATTAATTTATATAGATATAATTTTCACATTTTTCCAAACATCTCAAAAACCAAGTAACACAGACAGAACTCCTTAGTATCATATAAAAGCTCTCAGCTAAATGAATAAAATGTTACTGAAAGCATATGTGCAAACTAAGTGGTTGCTGAGATATTGCAAGTTGTTTACAAAACATTAGGTACTTTTCTGTTATCGGGGCAACACCTTAAATGTGGTGTCTGACCTCTGAAGGCAGTGTAATTTGATGTGTTTTAGCTGTTAATCTTAACATACGTGTATAAAAAGTAGAAGTCACATCTTATTTGGTAAAGAGTTTCTATTTCACATGTTTACAACTAATTCCTTAAACACATGACAGTGCCTTGCTGTCAGAGCTCAGCGACCACACAAGAAAATTATTGGCCCTTAAAATTACATAATGTCATGTACAAGGCTATACTTGGAAGCTTTGTCTGAAAGTGTGAAAGGCTCAACTGCACAATAATCATAATTTTTTGGGGGGATTGTCCCTTATTTCTCTTCATCTTGGTATGTTTCTTACTGTACTTGACAGACAGGCCAGCGAGATGAATTGGGGGAAGGGGAGTGACACAGGCTTGGCACGGAGGTGTGGTCTGTCAGATCCAATCGGCTCATGAATCGTGGGCTGCATGCAGGACCTTTACAGTGAGAAACTTTAGAGGAAAAACATTTAGTTGCATTGCTGGTAGGGCACACGTAAGGACATTATCACACTGTTAAAGAAAAACAAAAAGAAATAAAATATTATCCAGAATTGCTGCATTCATGTATTTTTTTTTTTCATGTATCTGTCCGTTACTTATCGGGCATGCTCTTTCACCGCGATCGTTCCATGGAAAGCCAGCACCTTTACACGTCTGTTAACCAGGTGTGTGTACAGTTTACCAACATAACTTCATTTTTAAAAAAACAATATTAATACCCCCCCCCCCCCAAAAAAAAAAGTGTGCACATTCCTGCTGAACAGACATGTTAAGCTTCTGGATTTCAGCTGAACAATCGCATTGTAAGTGTTGCCCCAATAACGGAAAAGTACCAAATATTACAAGCATAATAGTTACTGTGTTTACTGAGACTTATATAATTCAGTTTAAGACCTAGAACCTAAGGAATGCTATCACTGTAAAATTAGTTTGTGCTGAATGGTTCACCATTTATACTTCTTTGATAACTCCTATGGTTCCAGAGACATGAACATCTGTTTGAAATGTAGGGACATAATTTGATTCTGTCAAAAAGCTTAGGCTCTGTCCACTGGAATTTACAGTGCAAACTTCCTGAGCTCCATTGGAATGAATGAGTTTTTTTTTTCAGAAAATGATCAAGAATGAATAGGCTGCTAGAGGTGTGATTCCACAGATGTTAGTTGAAATTGCTAGAAATGCTCCACCTAAGGAAAACCCAATCCACCAGAGCTACATACTCAAGGGACATAAATCTAACATCATCAATAAACAGGACGTGTTGGAGGGACAGATTCGTGTCCTAGAGACTCCCCTTGCTCTGGAACAGGGTTCTCATATATGTGAGGCGGAGCTCCTCTTTGGCACGCTTCAAGAGAAATCTTGATGAGTGGATGGGAAACAGGAAATTCACCCCGGGAATCACTTCTATGGCTCTGTTCGACAGGGGTACAGGTAACTAAACCACCTGGGAGGGAGTGCTATAGCACAAAATTTATGTCTAGGCTTAATTATGCCCTAGGGCCAATAGCCTAGTACCTACCTATGAACCTATGAACCTATGAACCTATGAATGATCTATACAACTGACAGTTACAATCATGTCTGACTCTACCACTTGCTATGTATGTGACTGGGGGGGGGGGGGATCAAGTAAATGAGAAATAAAGTGAAAGGAACTGATAAAAGAAATTTGAGCAACAGAAACAGTACAATAATATATCAGAACATTTGCAGAATGTAAAATTCTTTTCCCGTATTCATCTGCTTAACACCAGTAGCTGATGTTCACCCCCAGCACACTGAAGTGAGCTCTCCCAGATTATGGCAATGCAAACCAAAGTAACTGGCCATTGTGATGTAATAAGAGAATATTGGAGCAGTACTAGGTAAGTGATTATAACGTCAGTAATATGACTAGTCATATACACCTTTAAATTGACACAGTTAAAAGTTTGTTTAGTCATATAAACATTGCAATTACAGAGCAGCAAATTTCTGATTGAAGAAAAAGACACTTTGATTCTGAAAGCGACTTACTGAAGTAGAACATGCATAAGAATTTTGCAAATAGACTATTCCTGCTTACACAATGGTGCTTCTGCGTTATTATTTCCAATGCACTGCTTTGCTGCATGGGCTATGCCTTATTTGGCTGTTACGGTAGTGTTGTTACTGCTGTCCTTTTTTTATTATTTACATTACAACAAGTCCTAGAAGACCAGTCGTAAGCACTATTAATTATACTCAGAATGTCATCTCTGTGTAGATGGGCAGATTTCTTGTACTGACATTTATTTTTGCGCACAGAAATGGAAGAGGAAATCATTTCTTCAAGCAAGAGTATCACTGCAGTTCAAGTCTCACAGAAGGTGAAGTGCCTAAAAAATCTGGCACCTTGTAATAGAAATCCAAACTTCTGTTATACCTTTGAGAATTAAAGTTGTGTTGCCCACTTCAAAGAAGGGAGAAAGAAAAGGGCACTTGCATTTTCATTTTTCTTTACTTAAGTTTATCTTTAGATCCCTGGTTTACAAATCACTGACAATGTTTAAAACGTTAGGACACAAAATGTAAGCAAATGTTACTGCAGAATCATTACTATCTTTTTGAAAAGCAAGCATTCATACAGGTAGATTGAACCTTCCTTAAACTCTGTGCATTTTTACGATGACAACAATAATACTTCAGTATTACTCTGGAGTAATGGTGATGCAAGCGAGGAAAGGTTGGCAATGTTTTTTGTTAATCTTTAGTTTAGGTCACAATGTCAATGGGAGGACAGAACACAATAGTTTAGCATTTTCTTCTCGGTGGATAAGTGTATATAGTTTTGGTGAACTGGAGCAGGTAATGCTTTTAAGATGATACAGATGTAGTCAAAGCAATATGTACTCCAGATTTTAATATTGTATACGAGTTCTAGCCATTGATGATATAAGTACTCACCAGTAAGGAACGCTGCGTGCACTGATGGCATAGCGTAACAATATGGTGAGGGTACAGAAATGAAGCCATTTTTAGACACAAGCATCATACAAAACTATGGTGTAAAACTTAATTTCAAAGGGTAACCGTTTATCCGGCTGAAAAACTGATTGAACTTGCATACGGATGTATGCCCTACTTGATGAAAAAAGGCCATTAAAGTAACTTGCAACTAGCTGTCCGTTGATTCTTTGTGCTGTGTACAGCATTAAGCAGGATACTCATACAAAAACAAAATGTAAAGATAAGTACAGAGGCCAGAGAATGTCCTTTGAATCTGTTTTGCATAGGTCATGCAGCAGAAAGCTATGAAATATATTTGCTCACAGTACTACATTTCCAGAAATTATATGAGAAATTGAGCAAGCAATCTCTTGAGTTCCATTCAAAAATGCATTGGATATATCATTTTGTGTAATAAGGACACTGCTGGATAAAAACCCTGCAGAAATCAGTGATGTCATGTGCCCTGACTACTGTCAAAATGGCCTAGGTTCAATTAGCAGCTTGGACACCTGAGGCTGTGGGAGAGAAGGTGTATGCCCATCCTGCGCTGGGGGGGGGGGGTGCATGCACCTCTGTGCCCCTCACAGTCAGTCCCTGGTGGAGGCTGAGGATACTTGGGGGGTGCATGATCCTACGGGAGAATAGGCATGGACATTGGCTTAAGTCTCCATGGGGTCAAGATGATACACTGGCATGTCCGTCCACAGACATTCAACATGCACACGGAAGGGGTGGGAGTTGGGGCATAATGACACATTCCCAGGCAGCAGTACAATGCTGCACCAAAGTCCACAGTCTTCTCACTGCCCATTTTTTATTTTATTAACTTGTTAACCAGGTAAGCCAACTGGCCGCAAGTGTCCCTTTTCAAAAGTAAGCTGGGATGAGTGTTTGGTTAGAGTCACACAGCAGGCAAATGGAGGTGAAAGCAATTAAAGCAAGTAAGCCATGTACCTTGATTTCTGACAGGCAGAATGTTGGATTCAGCGTGAAAAACATTTGTAGCATACTTCAGGCAACAGAACAATCACACTGTGATACAGACTGCACACCAAGGTACTGCAAGAGATACATACGGAACATTAAATGGCCTCTTACCTGTCAGTATGACCTGAAAGGGTTCTCCACGTCCAATATCAGGCATATTTTCTGTGTCACTACTTCCCATCTTAGATGTACCTTTTTCATCAACTTCTGATCCAGGTGTTTCATGGGCAGTAGAAAATGGAAGACATGGGCAAACATACTATGGATTGCATTCTTGTCAGGTGATGGACTTTCAAATGAATGACAGTGGATCAGGGTTGTGGGGACAGCTTGAGACTTATTTGTACAGACAAAGTGCTAAATATGCAGAGTAGTTTGTCTGAGATAGGAAAATCAAAGTAGCATGCAGGTTCACAGACTGACTGAAGGGTAGCATCCTATACCTGGAGGACATGATGAAAAGAGGCAGGTGCACTGTAACTGCCGACACATGAAATACCCCTCGTTATTCCCACTGTCTAGTTATCTAGTTCACCTGCTCATGTACAGACCACTTATTCCATTCAGATTGTCCATTTCCCAGACCAATAAGTTGACCAACCAGCACTTCACACATTCTGACTCTTCACCTTCATTCCTTTTCATCTGCTGCATGTACTCCTAATTCTTCCCTAGGAAGCCTGATACATATACTCATATGATCACCACCTTCTCTGTGAAAAGTGCTTCTTTACATCTCAGACTCTGACAGTCCTACTAGCATACAGCTATAAACTGCTCATGGCCTTCGTCCTGGGTTTGATACCGGCAGTCCTCCCCAACTGTATATTGTTTGGTGTGACTAAGCAGCAGCTAGTTTTCCTTAACCATGAAGTGTTCCCAAGTCACCCCTTGAAAGACACGTGTGTGTGCATAGTGGAATACTCTGATTAAACAATTTTTGTAAGGCCACTATGGGTGAACACAGTATAAGAAAAGTGTTTATAATGGCCTGGTAAAAAAGCATGGAATATTAGTAGCATGTGAGGCAAAACAAAAACTGTTGTACTTACTTAGTTTTCACATTAGATAGGCCAATATTGTTCTGTTCACACAAGAAAGAATTTACTTAATGTGCATTAAATGGGATAAAACTCAGATATATAGGATTACTAAAAAAAAGTTTAAACTACAATTGGATGAAACACTGGAATCCAAGGAGATTTACCATTGAATACGGGAAAAGAAAAAAAAAAGCTTATTCTTCTTTCGTTTTTTTCCCGGTTAGGGGTCGTCACAGCAGATCACCTGAAAAAAAAAGCTGGGAAGTGAAAATCTTTGGACAACTCTCCAGGAAATTATGGGAAAAATAGGGCAGAGACCTGAGGGCTACATGAAGGCAGATATATAATTCCATTTTATAAAAGTGGGTTAAGAGACTCATACAAACACGGTTAGTTTGATCTCAGTATCTGGAAGCCATTACTTAGAAATTACATGACAACAAGCCATAATAACCGAGGCAGCTCCAAGTCCATTTTCGACAATGTATCTAGATAGTAGAAATCCAGATAAGGTTCATATAATGGAAGGTGAGCCACTCACAACAAAAATAATAATTCCATAAAAAAGTGGCAGCTGGTGACTTCAAATCAAAGAGGGGCTACAAGAGACAGATTAATGGGTGGTGCCGACAGGAAGGGGTGTGGTCAACTAGGAAGGGGTGGAGCTATGGTAAAAACTGCAAACAATGGGACTTTAATTAAATACGTTGCCCTGGGTGCCACTGCTAAACTGTCATTATGAGAGTCCAATCAAGACAAAATGAATTGTAGAAGAAAAAATATTTCAATGCATTGGCTACATAACAGCTTACTTAATATCTAGATGAAAACAAAAAGGTTGCAAGGCATGAAAAAATAAATTACTTTTTAAATACATTACTGGAATGCCAGTCAAAATCAAGTATAAAAAACAGAGAGCACTTAACTCAAACCACTTCTCCTTGCACTGCAGTTCTAATTATAATTTATATTCAGCTTTATAAAAGTACCAAGTTACATGCTGAAAGTAGCAATACCCCCACTTGTAAAAATGTTTCTGATCCAAAAAAGACCTGCTGCCAGACGACAGCTATCTACTTGTTTCATAGGTAAAACATGATCAAAGTAAAAAAATGAACAGCAAACAAGAAACAAGCTCAACATAAATTACTTAAAGGATTACTGCACATGTTATGGACCACACATGATAGATTGGCATTCTGTTTAGTTTACGGGTAAAGCCTGCAAAGATGACTGCAAGTCTCCAACAAATGTAATAAGCTTCTGAATATACTGTAATCCTGTCTTTTATTACAAATACTGTCATATGCATTTCAATACCTAAGGCTTATACGCTATTTAGTTATGTAAATATTCTCTGCATGGCAACAACAAAAAGGCTTTCAATGTTAGTAATTCTTTAACAGTATGCTTATTAAAGCTTACTTGCATCTTACAGTCTCAGACAAGCTTACCTGATGGTCATTAAAGCATTGCTACGTTAACACAGAGCAACAGGGACTGCAACAACATGCATTTTCTGATTAAGAAGAATCATAAATCAACAGTATAAAAATATAACAAAAAAACAGAACATTCTGCAAAATCAAAGACAGATGAAAAGCCACTGTACTTGTCTACCTTGGATGGGGGGAAACTCTACACACTTACACTGCATAACTGCTCCTTGCCTTGCTTGGATACAGCTAGAATCACTACGTGGGGGAGGGGGGTGCAACAAGTATGTGACAATTTTAAATGTCTCTGGCTGATGGTGATGGCCCTGACACATTTGTCATACCTCTCATCTTCAGAGCAATAAATTTGGACAAAGCCATAAACAGAAGTGGGACAAAGGCCCAAAAATAAGGGCAATTTTTAAATATTGCTCTTATAAACATATAAAGATAATAGAATAGTAGGTCGCATTAATATGAATTTTCTGAAGGGTATGAAATCTGAAACTCAAATGTCTGCCATTATGTTCTAACTTCAGTTTTTAATGATTTGCCACTAATTTGCCAGAAAACCACAATTTTATGAAAAATGGACCAAAAATGTGATGCAAAAATATAAAATAGCCACACAATACAGCTGGGAACCTGTCAAAGAAGGGACACTTTTTTAAATATTAGTACTGTTAATTTGAGCAGCTGACAAAATAAGAGAATCTACATGCATTTCTGAAATTAAAAGTAATGTACAACTCAGATCATTACAATTATTTATTAATTGTAAACCCTCCACGTTTTCTTCCAAATTTGCCATTTTGCGGAGGAATTATTAGGGGGAGAGCAACATTTTGAGCCAAAATCAGGGACAGTTGAGAGGTTTGGATATACCTAATTCTATAAAGTGATTTATTTGTGTGTACCTCTCATCTTCTTAATGCAGGAAAACTGGACAAGGCCAAACATATTGGGGGAACATTCAAACAGTATTAAAAATTGCTCTTTTATAAACTTAAGTCAGTTGACAGAACAACAGGTCTTTCTTTAGCATGCATTTTTCTGAAGAGTATGAATCTTGAAAAAAAACTCTGAAACTCAGTGTCTGTCATTATTTAGTGACTTCTTCCTAAATGATTTGCCAGAAAACCACAAATTTTATGAGGAACAAACCAAAAATAAGAAGCAAAAATCTGTTCATTCTGCAAAAATCTGGACAGTTAAGAGGTATAGTTCAGCCAGGGCTGTCTGAGTTTGCCTCTCTTCTCCCCCTCACAAAATCATGGTTGAACGGGGCCACCCACTGCAGCTATTCCAATGTCCTATTACTTGGCTATTTCACCCCATTTACCATAAACACTGTAATGTGCATACTGCCTTACTTCTACAATGATCTGGATTTCATTTAAAAGTTTTATTTTACATTTTACAGCACAAACACTAATAGACATCTGCTAAACAAAGCAATGCAGTCTCACAACAAAAATAGACTTAGCATTAAAACTTCTCTGCCCTTGAAACTGACATTCACTGAAACAGCATTGAAACCCACATTCAAAGAAAATGCATCTCTCCAGTGGCAGATAAATATTAATTTGGGGCTGTTTTCAAATCATAGGCCCCTTGCACAGGAAACATACATGTGTTCTTTGATACACTTTCCTGACTATATTAAATAATTCCTTGTATAATACAGTACAGCTGTTAGAGGGCATTTTAAATTTATTGTTTTGAACATTTTTCCAGTAAAGAATGAACATAGGTGCCGGAAGCTGTTGAAGACTGGGGTGGCAGAGGATGAGAGGGGCACTTAGTGATCTAAATGGCAATTTTTTAAAACACTATTTACTACCACAACATAGGTTCACTTAGAGGATATTTTAAGCTTAGCCAATTTTCCTTTTTGGTGCTTGAATTAACATTTCCTGATTGGCCTTATCTATCCCATGGCTGATAATTGTACAGTAGCCCTAGTAAAATAACTGTGATCATACCATAGACAATTTGAGAGGACCCATGTAAGGGATGCAGCATTTAGGAACTGTCTCTATTCATTAGTGGCATGAGGGGCAATCCTGAAGTACATTTTCTATTACCCATCCTTAGATCCAAGTTGCATTTGAATATGGACAGGGATGAGCTTTGTTTTACTTGAATGGATAGTCTGTAAGCCCCTGCCCCTCCAGCAGCAGTCCACTCCCCAGCCACTCCAGTGTTCCATTACTTGGCTATTTCTCCTCAGTTACCATAAACACTGTTCAAAGCTGTCAGCCTGCATACTGTTGTCATATTTACTTCTACAATGATTACATAAATTGAAATAAAATAGCACAAACACTGAACCATTTGCTAAACAAACAAAACAGTCTTGCAATGAAAACAGACTTAGCATGAGCAATAAACTTCTCTGCTCTTAAAACTCACATTCATTGAAACAGCATTAAAACTCACATTCAAAGAAAATGCATCTGGCCAGTGGAGGATTAAGTTTACCTTTGGGTTTTTTTCAGATCACAGGCTCCTTGCACACATTTTTAGGGGCATGCATACATGTATGTGTTCTTTGATTCACCTTCCTGATTGTATTGCATTATATTCCTTGTATAATACAGCACCACTTGTTAGAATGTGTTTTAAATTTGTAGTTTTGAACAGTCTCCTAGTAAGCAATGAAACAAAATGTATGACTCAATAATGACAAAACTACCAATTTTCAAAAAAGTTCAGCCATAAAAGGCCACTCAAATGTCTGTCATTACAATCCATCAATATCAGTAAATATGCAGAATCTCTGAGTAGTCATCTAAATAATTAAAGGGATCTGCAACTAATGGAGAGGTTACTAATAGCAAACAACTTTATATTTCATTGTTTCATTTGAAAATAAAGTGCCTGTTGCCCTTGAAGAATAAATTGCCTATGTTACATTAAACAAATGATAGGCTAGTAATTTTGCAAAACTGATAACAGGTTAATTGTTACTAGGTAACTCTTCCAAATGATGTCATTCACAGGACTGCAGCATCCACCCACTTTAAAGTGCAACACAGTACAATATCAGCAACCCAACTACATACTGTGGGAGTACAACCCACAGTATTCTGCAGCAAAAGCAACTATACTTCCTGTTGTGCTACTAACAATACAAATGGAATTGGTATAAACAGTACCAAACTTCTCTTCCCCTGAAACTCTCATCTCCTTGTAAAACCCTCACTCAACGCCTTGAATCACAAGTGGTGATATGGGTAGAGAATTCAGGCTGTTGTTTTTTTGTACCTAAAGTACTGGGTTTGAGCCTGAGTAACACTAACCACTCAGTCTACCTACCTGGGGCACGCACACACACACACACACACACACACACACACACACACACACACACACACACACACACACACACACACACACACACACACACACACATAATCTGCCCAGCAATAGCATATATCAGAAACACCAAGAAAGCAACAAACCTCCCTTCATTATCATATTGGCCTCAGTTACCATCCAAGGTAATGCCTTAACAAATAGCACTGCCACCTAGTCTCATGTAGAAAAAATACACTGACTTTAGCTTCCGTCATCCTAGACAAGATTATAGTTCTCTTAGCTGGAGTTGGAGATACCTTAATATTCCAAAATATAAACTCTACCTTTAATTTAAAATTATTTTTTTCACTGGTCACTTATCTATCCTAGTTATATAAGCATTATTTGCTTTAGTATGGATTGTGTGGCTTAACTTTGTGTGCAACCATCAAAGTTTCTCCATCACACAAAACAACTGAGAAAAGTAATCTGGAGTCCACTGTTGACTGGTACAGTAGCAAATATGTGCATCTACAACCTACCTGGTAATTATTTATAGCCAAGCCAAGTAGCTCAGGAAGGAAAAGCTTGGTGTTACTTGGTCCATAACTATCTTTCTGTATTCAGTTATATCAAATGCCAATAAACAGGTTTTATATTCAACACAACAAACATGCATTCAGCAGTATACAACAGAATCATTAACTCAAGTCTTTATGAGGCAGTCAGAAACTTGCACTCACCTTTGTAGCTCTGGCCACTATGAGAAGAACTGATAGAGATGCTGCCACCAAAGGAAAAGGTATTGCAAAGCAATGTGAAAAAGTGATCATGCTAGCCACAGTATAAGGGCATTGTATATCTTCATAAATCTTAAAAAAATGCATTAGCTTAGCATGTCAGAAAGTAATTGCACTGCTGCTTACAATACACTATATAGCAATAACTTATGCATTTGCTAGTTCTACCAACACTATAAAAGGGAGGGAAGGGCAACACATTAAACCACTCAAACCAAGGTACCTCCTCCTCAAACAGAGCATATAAAAACAATGAGGTGGAGAGAAAAGGAATCTAACTGTGTTATGCAGCTGTGTTATTATTATTGCTTACCCATTAACCATGACTACGCACAACCACACATGTTCATTTAAAATTGCAGACAGACCCTAATCCCAAAGAGTCTCCATATCACCCATTCATTTAGGCACAGAATATAACAAGGAAGTCAGAAAGAAAAAAGGATCAAAATGATTAAGAACAAAAAAATCTCAGTTTGGTAGGCATGAATTTCCCCAATTCAGGTTTGGTTGCCTGGTTGAATACTGTAAACACCTGTAAACCTAACAAACTGGGTCCAAAAAAACACTAGTGAATGTCCCCATAACTCCCGCTTGTAATTCTGTTTATGCTGATAAGCATTAGGTTGGAAGGGTTAGACTTTCCTGTAGCCTTCTTTCTTGCCAAATTAAGGTAAAAACAGCGTGCTTTCTACTGTTCAACAGATGAGCGTAGTGTGCTCTGCACCTCCAAACAGTGCATTTCTCAATAAACTAAGTGAAACAAGCGTGCTACAAAAGGGAATTGGAAAACAGGGTCTCTGCATTGTAAATTGAGAAGCAGGCAGGGAACTGTGTAGTTTTTAACAGTAGGGCCTAGAAACAGAATATTGGACATATAAAAAGAAACAAAAAAGCGTGCTTGTAACTCATACCTGCACATGCTGCCTATAGGCATCTGCTTTACTGGTTTAGTCCTGCTCCACTCACTTCGCTCACTCCATGCCCCACCCTGCCCCCATATTCCACCCGCCCCTGGTAGTACTACATTTGTAGTACCACTGGCACACCCCCTTAATTAGCTAACCAACTACACATGCTCCTAGAACCCAGCAAACTTCTAGCACAATAATACACCCTCTATCCACCCCACTATCCATATTAACCCACCCATAGCTATTCTATTCTCTCCAGTCTTTTATCCACCACATACACTCAATACAGACCCTACCCTAATTTACTATGACTACAGCTAAAACACTAATGCTGCTACCCTTAGTACCCCTGCTATTCATTCCTTATTACCTAAGCTCCTATGAATATGTACAGCATCTTGAAATCCAATGCCCAAACTCTCAGACACCAACCCAGCATTTAATAATTTATCCACCACATAACCACCCCCTCTCCTAATTCCTCACCCCCCCAATTACCATCACCCGACAAAATACCGCTACATTAGCTTAAAAACCAAAAGCTATGAAAAAATCATAAACAAATGTTTAAGACTCATAAGTAACTTAAAAATTAATCTAATGAAGGATGGAGACATCCACCCCAACCCTGGCCCATCCATAACAGTAGACCCAAGCACACCATCTAACAACCCAACGTGTACTACCCAGATTGATAAACTCCCAAACTCATTTCTGGTCTGTCATCTCAACATCAGAAGCCTAAATAACAAGATCCATAGCCTACATGGACTCTTAGCTGTTCACTCCCCTGATATCCTCTGTCTCATAGAAACCTGGCTAAAACCAATAACCAAAGATAACGAAATACCCCCCCCCCCACAGTACAATATCCTTAGACTGGACCAGATCTCAGGGAAAGGTGGCGAGGTAGCTGTACTATACAAGTCTACCCTAAGAATAACAATTGACACCCAACAGCCACCCCAGTTTGGAAATGCACACATTCTCATCACCAAACTAATAATAAACAAAAATAAATGCAGATACATTGTCTGCATTTATATTCCACCCTGCAAGAATGATAATACTCTAGAAAATATCTTACATTGGCTAGCTTCTAACTATCCCCAGGAAACCATTGTCTTGGGGGACTTTAACACTGATTGGAACACCTGTTCCTCTGAAACTCCCTCCACCCATTTAAACCTCCACGGGTTTACTCAGATCATTGCCACCCCCACCAAATTTAGCAAAAATAGAGTCAAAGATAGTATCCTCGACTGGATACTTATTAACAGCCACCTCCAAAAGTACAAGTCAGGTACATTACCCAATGATCTAAGTGATCACTGCCTTACCTATATTATTAGGATCAAAGCTGACATTCCCAACCAGCCCACCTACAAAACTATAAGAAACATCAGGAACTTTAACCTTGACAACTTCCAAAAAGAACTCAAAGCATGTAATTGGAATGTCTTGAAATGACTCCCATTACAAGAAGCAGTTGAGTACTTCAATACCAAATTTCTGGCTATCCTTAACCACCATGCTCCTACCTGTACCATCCGTGTAAAGGCCACAGTTGCACCGTGGCTATCTAAAGAAACAAAAACCAAAATTAAACTAAGAAAGAACGTTTGGGCCAGGTGGCATGTTACCAAAGCCCCTATGGACCAAGTAAGATACTGGCAGCTAAGGAACCAGACCAAAAAATCTGTCATTCTAGACAAAAAAGAATCACTACACCCTCCTACAACAAAAATATCAGCTAAAACCTCAAATGTTCTGGGCTGGTATTAACAATCTTCTCCACCCAAGCCATTCTGCCACTCCTACCCCATCAGCTGCCCTTGATAAATCCCCTGTTGAAATTGCAAACAGCGTCAACTCCTTCTTTACTGAAACTATCCAATCTCTAGCTACCCATCTCACTCCATCAGACACAAACACCAGCTCTGGCACATCTAGCCCTGATCCACCCAGCACCCAACCCACCTTTACCTTTCAAACCATACCTACCAACCTGATCCGAACCTTACTCAAAAAGCTAAAACCTACTACACTAGCTGCCGACCACCTCCCAGCTGAATATCTTCAAAACGCAGCTGATGCCATAGCACTTCCCATTTCTATCCCGATCAACAGATCCATCTAAGAAGGATCCATCCCAGCAATATGGAAAATATCATGTGTTATACCTTCCATAAAGGAAGAAGTTCCACAGAATTATCTAACTTTAGGCCTATAGCCATTCTTTCACCACTAGCTAACATCATGGAAAGATGCATACACAAAGAAATCATGCACTTTCTTATTCAAAACAGAAAGCTTGCTGATTCTCAGTATGACTTTAGGCCATTCCACAGTACCACCACAGCTCTTCTGTCTTTCTCTAATGTCACCAATCTTCATCATAACAACAACTAACTATCTTCAGCACTCTTCCTAGATCTCTCAAAAGCTTTTGATATGGTCAACCATCAGCTACTGCTCAATACCCTGCAAACCATTGGTTTAGACCAACACACAATACAATGGTTTTACTCCTACCTAAACGGTAGACAGCAGGCTGTCTTATGGCAGAGCAAGCTGTCATCCCAACTTCCTCTAATCCTAGGTGTCCCACAAGGGTCCATACTAGGTCCCCTTCTTTTCTCTATCTTTATCAATGATTTGCACACCACCATCTCAGGAGCCACCTGCATCCAATATGCAGATGACTCAATGCTAATATGCTCCGCTCCTCTCCTACACAACTTCTAACTCTCACCCAGACCACTTTCAGCACAGTAGAAACATGGCTAGCTAATCAATACCTGTTTCTAAATTCTAACAAAACCAAGCTACTACTTTTCTCCCTTAACCGTAGAATTCCTCCTCCTTCTTTCAACATCAAATCTAGCAATTGCACCATTATCTCCCCTAATGACCATACAAAGCTACTATGTCTAATAATAGACAACAAACTTAAATTTGATAAACATGTCAATCACACTATTAGGTCTGTCAATGAAAAACTTGGCTCCCTGTACAGAGCCAAACCTTTCCTCATCCCCCCTAGCTAGGGTAGCTATTATAAGATCACACCTCCTCTCTACCCTTATATATGCCTAATCTGTACACACCAACTGATCCAAAACCGATCTCAACAAATTATGAGGATGTTACAATCATATAGCCAGATTCGCTACAGGCATGGCTTTTAGGACCCACCATTGCCAGAACCTCAAAACAGTGGGATGGCTAGAGTATCCTACCCTTCTACAGTTCAACCAGCTTATAGTAGCTCATAAAATACTCCATCAACCTGATAACACCCCTGCCCTCAAAAATATTCTCACCCATCATAGTGCCCCCAGCCCATTACGCTCACCTGATAAACTAATGATACTGACCCAAAAATCCAACAACTCTGCAGGGGATGCTATATTTGCCAACTCAACCAGTAAAATCTGGAATCTACTCCCTAGTACCGTTACCAAGGAAACCTCACTACCCCTATTTAAAAGAGAAATCAAAAAATACCTCACATCTCATTGGTTGTGCTCTTGTTCTAAACCTAACAACTTCACAAATACATGTCTTGCTACCCAACCTGCTGTTTAGCCAAGTATTTATGCCTCATAGCATTTGAATGTCTAAGCACTGTGAATTATGAGATCTGATTGTATTCTATGTTCACATTTTCTGATACGTCTTTGCCAATCAGATGTATGTCTGCACATTGTGTATATTGATATCTGCCTGTATTCTTTGTCTATATTTTTCTAAGCATGTCTGTCTGCATTTATCACTCAGTGATGTATGTACTGTCTCTTTTTTGGTATGTGGAGCTTTTCTCCCCCAGCCTCCATTGAAAGTGGACATATATCCAGTTGGACTATCCCGGTCAACAAATGTAAAATAAAAATAAATAAATAAATGTCCATCTGGGGAATCAGTCCAACTAGCTTCAAAATCCATTATCTTTGCTACCTCAAAACCTGGCCAAGAATCATTAATTCTTTTCTGTGTTTGTTTATCTTCCATCAGTGTGTCATACCTGCTATAAGTAGATACTGTTGGTGTATGTGGCACTGCTTGACTAGATAGTGAACCAGTTTTTTAGTCGTTAAGGAGCTTAAGTCAGATTCTGTGCCTTTTCCTTTTTTATGTTCTGGTGATTTGGTCAATGACTTTTAAATAAGTCATACAAATGGCAGGTTCAATCCACCCCAGCAACAGCATATATCAGAAAGTGAAACAATCCAATCCCCCCAGCAGAAAGTGAAACACAATCCTGGCAGCATATATTAGAAAGTGAAACACAAAACCAGCAGCATATATTAGAAAGATCTTACCACAGAAACAAGCCGTGGAGCAACAGCTCCCTAACCAGAAATATGACTGAAGCAGCAGCATCTCCTAACCAGGCAGGTAGGCAATGGAAGTTAAATTTTGTGCCTAAGTAAATCTACAGACGGGAAGTTAAATTTCACATCTAAGTAAATCTGTGGATGGGAAGTTAAATTTCACACCTAAGTAAATCTGAGGAAGCTAAGTAAGTCAGATGCATGCATAGATCTTCCAGTCCTCCTTAAAGATGCAGAAATTTTGTTTTTGCACTGTCATGGGGACTAGACAAGACCATTTTGTCTTGTAAAAGTTGGGGTGGGTGCTCCCTCCCCCTCGCTCAATGGTTCTGGTGTCTATGACAATAAAACAAAATGCATGCACCAATAATGACAAAACTGCCAAGTTCAAAACATTTCCATCATAAAATACTGCTCAAACTTCTACAATCCGCCAGTATCAGTAAATATGCACAATCTCTGCAGAAGTAAAGTCATCAAAATATTTCCACATTAAAGCAATCTGTAACTAATGAAGAGGTTGCTGCTAGCAAACAACTTTATATTTGATTGTTTCATCTACAAATAAAGTGCCTGTTGCTGTTGAGGAATAAATTGCCTATGTTATATTAAAAAAATGATAAGCTAGTAATATTGCAATAGGGAATGGATGTCAAACTGATAACAGGTTCATCGTTACTGGGTATCTCCGACAAAGAGGACATTCTCAGGATTGCAGCATCCACCCCGTTTAAAAGTACAATGCAGTACAGTAATGCATCTATATACTCTGGGAGTAGATCCCACAGCCTTCTGCATCAAAGCAAGTACACTACCTGTTGTGCTATTAACAACACAAGCTGACTCTGCATAAGCAGCATTAAACTTCTCTTCAAGCTCTCAGCTCCTTGTAAAATCCGCTCAACACTCAACTGTCTGTATCTCCCAACTTTGAAGCACAAGAAATCTGGAAAAAGACAAAATGTATTTGGGGGGGGGGGCAAAAGCCCAAAAACTTGGAACACATTTTAAACATTGTTTGTATAATCTTGGAAGGTTGATAGAATAAAATGCTGTGTTACCACCATGCATTTCACTGCCAACTCTTGAACCCTGGACCCTGTGCACTACAAGCAGAACAACATACCACTATGCCAAATCAGCTGTTTCTTGAATGACATGTAGACTAAAACTTAAATGGCTACCATTTAGTGAATTCAGTTCTCACCATAGCTCTCAACCTCTTAGCACAAAACACCTAGACAAAGCCATTAATGGGGGAATACAGCTCCGAAACATATTCAGTGAATTCAGTTCTCACCATAGCTCTCAACTTCTTAGCACAAGAAACCTGGACAAAGCCAATAATGGGGGAAGACAGCACCCAAAATAGAGACAAATTTCAAATATTGTTCTTATACACAGAAAATTGCTAGAAGAAAAGGTTGTGTGTTACCATATACTTTCTGAAGAATATGAAGTCTGAAATTCAAATGCCTGTCATTATGTAGTGAATTCAAAATCCAGAAAACCACAAGTTTCACAAGAACAAGCATATGAGGCAAAAAAATTCACAAGTGGTGGTGGGTAGGGAATTCAAGCTCTTGCTACCTTCTCCAAAGGTACAGGGTTTGAATCTAGCCACCAGGTATATTTCATGAGTTCTCTCTAGCCACCAGGTATATTTAATGGGGGCATTTTACACACTTTCACACACACACCCTACCTGCTCCATTGCTGCAAAGTTAGTTTCCTTCCCACAAGTCCTTCTGTTTGTCCATTCCTGCAGTAATAAGTCCACGAGAGCAAGCTGCTACCCAGCCTACAGTCATTGCAGTTCAATCCCCTTCCAGTCTATGCAGTTGTAACTGCATAGACTTCTCTGTTGTGAAATGCTGTCATCCTAATCCAGACTGTCTCACCAGCAGTCTGGATTCTGTGCGCATACTCCGGACTAGTTCACCAGCAGTCCAGATATCAGAAATGCCACAAGTAAGCATGCGTGAAGTTCTGGGACTTTTTATTTTTCTTTTTTATTTTATTTTATTTTCGTTTTTAGAGCTGGGGGGCTGCAGTCCTGCAGCCCAATAGCATGAGCCACCCCTGCCATAAAGTGATGTAACCACTTAGTGATGTAGGAAAAGATATGGAAAGTCTGGGATGATGGACATTACCAGCACCAAAGCCAAAATCCATCACAAGTCCTAGACAGAGGGAACTAAATACATTTAAAGTAGGCTCAACCACTCTTTCCCAGAAAAATAATAAACTTTAATGTAAAACGCTTTTGTCTGCATAGGTATCTAATTCATCAGAACAAACATGCACTGAAATAAAACACATTTAAATATTGAGAACAATCAATCAAAAGATAATTATATTAAGTGTTGCTTTTACTTTTAAAAAAATGCTGTTAATGGAAATAGACTTGTATATACCAGGTGGTCCATCAGCTCCCAATAATAGCTGCCAATGTAATTCACAATTTAATAAATAATTCAACAACCCCCCCTCCCCTGTCACTTTTAATAACCTTCTATAAAATGAAAAATGTAACATTATTAAAATTTTGGCATGTCCCAGCATGTTTTTTTTGAGTGCTTTGTAACTGTTTCTTTTCCTAATAGAGTAAACATGCTAATATATTCAATATTTTGAATGTCTTACCCCCGGATTCACAAATCCTCTGTGTAAGACTTAATAAGTCTTACTTGGAGGCTGCAGTTGAACGGTATGACGTCAGCGTGCCATGAATATGCATGAGGGCACGCTGACTCAACCATAAGTCTTACATGGACCGTGTAAGAAAGCAGGGGGTGTGTTGGACTGCCGATCAGTCTAAATGTCCACGCCCCTGCAAGTGTTTGAAAAGTAAAACAAGCACACACAAGATTGAGTCCGCTCAAATGTCCCTGAACCCAACACTACACTCCCTGATATTGTAAACCCCTATCATAGGTCTAAAACGCAAAATATTAAATATATTTTTTTAAATTCCCAAAATAGCTGCCCGAATTTGCACGTGTGTGCACGGGTGTGCCCATTGCTTAGCCATAGTAAGCAATTCCGACATGGAAGAGCATAAGAAAGAATGTTTATGCAAATCACACCAAATTGCAATAGCATAATGGTAGAGCGTATGCACAAAGAGGAGGCATTCACAGTTCAAGTCCCACCACTCCCCTTCATATTTATGTTTTAAGTCAGTATTCAAAATAATACCAGACATATATGATTAAAATGTTATTAAAAGCAGTGACATGGCCAATGTATCAGTGAACAAAATAAATATTTTTAAAGGACCCAGATATATAATAGGCTGCTGTTAAGCAACGCTTAACCCAGCAAAACACAGTTGCCCATATTTTAATAGCGCTTTACTCAGCTAAACACAGGTGCCCATAGTTTAATAGTGCTTTACCCAGCTAAACACAGGTGCCCATAGTTTAATAGCACTTTACCCAGCTAAACACACGTGCCCATAGTTTAATAGCGCTTTACCCAGCTAAACAGAGTTGCCCATGGTTTAATAGTGCTTTACCCAGCGCAACAGAGTTGCCCAAAGTTTAAAAGTGCTTTACCCAGCACAATGTGTTTGCGCAGACATGCGCGCCGTGCCAACCAGGGCACCGTAGGGCATTGGGGAGCATCATAGAGCTAAGTTGCTTAAATGCAGCCACACCCCCTAGCTTGTCTAGACAGTATTAAAATAAAACAATGACAAGGTTCGAACCTAGGATCCTGTGCATTATAATAAAAGTACAGAACCACTAAGCCATGACAACATAGGGGAAGCAGTCACCATTAACATTCATATACTTACGAATGTTAGTTTAACCATTACTAAGCAGGTCTGCAGTCAGCTGAGAATTTTACAAAATGGCCAATCACAAAAAAGTGCGGGAAATGCGGCATATTTAAGTCCCATAGGTGGGAATACTCACAATAACTGATTGTAGCACACATTTGCAGTCAGAATGGCAGGTGTAGGAGAGGGTTCATGCTTCCGAGCGCAACGTTGGGGTATCTAGGAGTCAAAATACATGGTTTGGCTCCTTGTCCACCATCACGAGTCAAGACTCCTGTAGGGCCAGTTCCAAGGGATGGAGTACAAGGCAGAGGCTTGAAACCGGTTAGCTCGTGACCTCACCAGTGCCACAGGCATTCCCCGGACTGGTGAGCAGGTCCATCACTACCATGCAGACCTGTAGAGACGAAAGCAGGACCGCCTGAATCAGTGGATACAGGAGGCCCGTGGGATGCAGGATGCCCCACAACTGAGTATGTAGCCATGGAATGCAGTATGTAAGAATTGATAATGGAGTATGTATAATGGATAGGTATGTTTCAATATCCCTTCATTTACTTTACAGCTGCAGGCGACCGTGTTATGAATCAGCAAGCCTATGCTGATAGGCTGCTAAGGTTGCGCCACCAGGCAGGTTAGTGATTATGCTGCATGTATTGTTATATAAAATATTATTTGAGAGCATGAAAGAATGTGTTGTAGTCCAATAAAACAGCCATATAATTGCCTGAATAAGTCCTCTGCATGTACTGCCAGATACAAATGTCAGAGAGTCAGAAATAGAGTGTAGTAACCCATTAAGAAAGGTAACATATGTCTGGAATAATATCTCTGCAGGCACTTTCATATAACATAAGTGAGTGAGCCTGAAAAAAGATTGTTTTAACCTATTAATAAAGGTATAATATGTCTTGAACATGACTGCCATAAACACCATTAAATCAAATAAAGGAGTGAGCCTGTGGAAAAGTGTGCAATGTCATTAATAAAGGTCTAAAACCCAGAGTGTGTCTGTGTCACAGAGTCTGAAATGTTGCTGTATCCTTGCATTATACAAACAGTACTGTTTGAAAATGTGCTGGCAACCCAGAGTTATGCAGTCCCATATAAAGTGGGTGATGGAAGTGCTAGTAGCTGTAAAACATATATACAGTCCACAATAGTCATTTACTGGCTGGCATGAATAAGTAAACCTGGCACATGTGTAGCATGTAATTATTCACCAGAAATGTGAGTGTGTGTCAAGAAATGCGGGGTTCTGTACAAATCGAAGTGAAAATGTCATGTGAAAATATCCCAGATATGTAGATAAAGAAATATAAATGCAAACAACAAATATGTAGCAGTAACATCAGCATCCTGGACAGTTAATGTCAGATATAGGTCAGGCATATATTGAACTAGCCATACCCATGACACAACCTAATGTATGGTGGGAAGTGTAATAATACAGGTAGGGGATATACACTTGCAGTCACTGGGAATGTAGTGTAGACTAAAAGGTCATTATAAGATGTTAACCAATGTTTTTTCTACACCCTACCGTATGTGCATAAACCATGCAATTCCACACCTCAATGGGTATGTGTAATCTTAAATATTTGTTGAGACATATGTCCTATTGTTTTATAAATATTTGCACTGATGTTGATGCATGTGCCCTGTTCAAACACCACATTCATGGTGGCCTGTTGCTACCAAACATCCCTGCATGCTGTTGGAATATCCACTGTTGTTCAATATATGCATGTGTTATGCTTGCTGTTCAACTGTTGGAACCTTGGTGTGTTGGGTTAATGGGAATATTACTGCATGCTGTTACAACTAATCTGGAATGCTGTTGTTTATGTTGTAATTAAATACACCTAATCACAGAACATATGGGAAGGTCGGTCCCAGCGGACCCACCTGTCCTTCCTCGGTTGGCGAGTGCACCTGGCACCAGTGGATCTGGTGCCTAGCCCGGGCTCCCCTCCTCTGTTGGTCCTGTGCCACCTTTGGGTGGAAGCGCTGCAGGGGATGGGTCTTGTCCCCCCGTGCAAGCGTGGGAGGAGGAGGGCCACCTGTCACCCCTGCTAGGGTCCGGGCTGCGGTGTGTAGGGAGATCCAGCGTTCAGTCACTGATCCCCTATGCCAGCTCGAGGCGAGAGTGGCGCATCTCACGGGTGAGCCTGCCCATCCTACTCAGCCCCCAGCACAGCCACCCTCAGGCCTGTGAAGGTACAGTGGTGACTGCCCATGGGTGAGGATCTCAGTTCCACTGTTACCATCTGTGAGCTCATGGGCTTGCGATTTCCAAACATCCTTCCCCATCAATTGTGTTCACCCACCCCATGTGTCAAACTCCGCCCCTGCATGTGTCTTGTTTGTCTTGTCTGTTTACCTCCCCAACCTACCTCTCCAAATATACCTACTTCCTTTACCTCACATTCCACTGTCACCTGAAAAAAATAAAATAAAAAAAAGGGCAATCTGTACCCACAAAACAATTATGCCCCATACATAGCTGCCCAATTCGCACACATGTCCACTGGACATGTAAACTGATAATTCTAATTGGCAGTACAACATATTTTGTTGTCCTCACCCCTCTCTCAGGAGTGGAAGGTTTCAAATTTCACACCAAATTTCAAACGTATGTACAGCCGTTGCTGGTAAAGAAATGGGCAGCTATGGATCTTCCCTACACCCGTCCTGCACATCCCAGCTGGTTTCCCTACTGTTTTTCCCTCTTTGTGCCCCCTTTTTCACCACTTTCCTATCTCCCCATTTTCTTTTCTTTCAAAGAAATGAGCGTGGGGGTTAGCGGGAGTAAGCACTTTTAAGCAGTAGTTAGCAGGGGTGTGCGAGTGTGAGCTTGTGTGCGCTTAGCTAAGCATTGCTCAGCATCACGCAAACCTGTGCAAAGCCGCTTATAACTGCTTAAAAGTGCCTTAGTCACTCTGTACGACAAGGCCCTTGTACTGCTCAGCAGGAAAATAAAATACCTTGTCAGTCTTGAACCCGGGACCTTGGATTCACCCATCTGCATGGAGTATCACTACACCACAGCAGATATACAATAATTTACTGCTGAAAGCAATATATAATGCATTACCATGAGTGAATGTAAGGGAAAATAGGAATGGCATAACACAAATCTTGTTCTGTGGGCCTTAACCAGCAGGTGTTGTAGAATTGCATGACATGACTGTGAAAAGAGAATCAGCTATGTTAGTAGGGAATAATGTTACAGTAGCACCTTACAAACCCCACACAGTATCAGAGCAGGATAAACACTGGCATATTTGCATAGGTCACAGGCCAGACCTCCCAACAGTGACTGATCTACAGTGATGACCCTGATTTGTAAATAAATGTTAGCTCCCTGTGAAATGTACTAACAGTAGGCAGAAAGGTGGGGCATCTCACTTAATGACAAATGTCAATAAGTGAGAGTAGACACTGCTTGCACATCAGAAAAGGTGTAGTAATACATATGCTCTGAATCCCCCAAAGTCTGAACTGCAAAATGTCTGACATATATCACAGGTGTATCCCAGTTATATGTACCTTTTCCTGAGGCTGTTCAAATATATACCTGAGAGTATCAGAGGCCTGGAAGAGTCAGAAACACACAGGCATATCAGCTTGTCTGCTGTTACACACTCTGCAAATAGCTGTAGAATGAATCCCACAAGCATGCCCTTATGTAGAAGTACAACACAGAAATATCAAAGGATGTAGCCATGTACTGCTAGCAACCACCTGTGACAATGCCATTGTTCAGGTGCTGAAAAGACTGCTGTGGTGCACAGTCACAGAATACTAGGCTGACCTCTGTCTACCATCTGGATATGTCCACAGGTGGGAGCTACTCAGACAGACTACTAGCCTTTATAGACTTACAGGTACACAGCAACCCTGCATGTTCAGTAAGATAAACATGACACAATAATAAATAATGCACTCTGCACTTCTGCACCCCTACCCAAAGGTACTATATACCGGTGTAGTCAGGCACAACCAAGGGTGTAGGTAGGCATACACAGTAGTGAAATATGTCCAGTTGTCCTGAGCAGACTGTGCTAATGTCAACACAAACAAACCACAACTTGTTCAGAAGTGAGTAACGTAGTAATGACAGTGTAGCAGTTCACAAACAGTGCATGTGCCTGATATTCATAATTGGTAGTACAACATACTTAGTTGTCCTCACCCCTCTCTCAGGGGTGGAAAGTTTCAAATATCCCTCCTAATGTATTGCATATGCACAGCTGTTGCTGGTAAAGAAATGGGCAGCTATGGACCCTCTCCACACCCATCCTGTACATCCCGAGGTGGTTTCCCTACTGTCTTCCCTGCTTTGTGCACCCTTTATCACCACATTCCTATCTCCCCATTTACTTTTCTGTCAAAGAAATAAGCGCAGGGGTTAGCGGGAGTGAGCACTTGTAAATAGTAGTAAGCGGGTTTGCACCAGTGTGTGCATGTGTGTGCTTAGCTTAGCATTGCTAAGATATGATAAGCTAAGCCAAGTTTGGCATAGTATTGCTAAAATAAAATAAGCTGAGCTAAGCTTAGCTTAGCATCTCTAAGATATGATAAGCTAAGCCAAGCTTGGCGTAGTATTGTTAAAATAAAGTATGCTGAGCTAAGCATAGCTTAGCATCGCTAAGCGTCATGCAAACCCACGCAAACCCGCTTACAACTGCTTAAAAGTGCCTTAGTCACTCTGTATGACAAGGCCCTTGTACTGCTCAGCAGCAAAA